>NW_021629914.1:0-50412 GCF_900700375.1 Denticeps clupeoides
CAGCACCTGGTATTCCCAGTAGTCTCCCATCCAAGTACTAACCAGGCCCAAGACTTCTTAGCTTCTGAGTCAATCAAGATTGGGCATTCTTCAGCTGGTTTGTCCGTACACAAACTCTGCTTGAAAATCTTGAACTTTAAACCAAAAGGGCTTTGAAAACATTATAAAGTGCCAAAACTCCCGCTTTAACTGTCAATTATGATGGAGAAAGGCAAAAAAGCTAACAAAGCCATGTAAATACTTTCATTTTAAAAGTTTTTCAATAGTTAAAGCTTACAGCACCTGGTATTCCAGGTAGTCTCCCATCCAAGTACTAACCAGGCCCAAGCCTTCTTAGCTTATGAGATCAAACAAGATTGGGCATTCTTCAGCTGGTTTGTCCTACACAAACTCTGCTTGAAAATCTTGAACTTTAACTAAAGGGCTTGAACACATATCAAAGAGTGAAAACTCCCGCTTTACTGTCAAATTATGATGGAGAAAAGGCAAAAAGTTGGAGTGGTAAGCTTTTATTTGCAATACAACAAATAAAGTGCACACCTTCTAGAGGCAATGCAATACTGGGTCGATGAATGGAGCGGATGGAGCAGGCCCTATTGCCAACTCCCTGTTCTAAAATCCGCTTAATATGACATATCAGATATTAAATTGACATCAGGGTGCGTAGCACCTGAAGGCCGAGGGCTGGAAAATCCCACCTAATCGATTCAGCTCCAAGCCTGTGAATGATCGTTGTAGAGCACACACAGACAAAGAAACCTGAAGAGAAGTTTAAAAAAAAAAAAAAAAGAAAAAAAAAGGCGGGAAAACATATCAAAGAAAGAAAATACCCCTTAACTTACTTAAAAAAAGCTAACAAAGTGATGTAAATACTTTCATTTTAAAAGTTTAACAATAGTTAAAGCTTACAGCACCTGGCATTCCCACGTAGTCTCCCATCCCAGTACTAACCAGGCCCAAGCCTTCTTAGCTTCTGAGATCAGACAAGATTGGGCAATCTTCTGCTGGCATGTCTGTAAGCAAACTCTGCTTGAAAATCTTGGACTTTAAACAAAAGGGCTTTGAAAACATTATAAAGTGCGAAAACTCCCGCTTTACTGTCAAATTATGATGGAGAAAAGGCAAAAAAAGCTAACAAAGCCATGTAAATACTTTCATTTTAAAAGTTTTTCAATAGTTAAAGCATACAGCACCTTGTATTCCCAGGTAGTCTCCCATCCAAGTACTAACCAGGCCCAAGCCTTCTTAGCTTCTGAGATCAAACAAGATTGGGCATTCTTCAGCTGGTTTGTCCGTACACAAACTCTGCTTAAAAATCTTGAACTTTAAACCAAAAGGGCTTTGAAAACATTATAAAGTGCGAAAACTCCCGCTTTACTGTCAAATTATGATGGAGAAAAGGCAAAAAAAGCTAACAAAGCCATGTAAATACTTTCATTTTAAAAGTTTTTTTAATAGTTAAAGCTTACAGCACCAGGTATTCCCAGGTAGTCTCCCATCCAAGTACTAACCAGGCCCAAGCCTTCATAGCTTCTGAGATCAGACAAGAATGGGCATTCTTCAGCTGGTTTGTCCGTACACAAACTCTGCTTGAAATCTTTAACTTTAAACCAAAGGGGCTTGAACACATATCAAAGAGTGAAAACTCCCGCTTATACTGTCAAATTATGATGAAGAAAAAGGCAAAAAAAAGCTAACAAAGCCATGTAAATACTTTCATTTTAAAAGTTTTTCAATAGTTAAAGCTTACAGCACCTGGTATTCCCAGGTAGTCTCCCATCCAAGTACTACCCAGGCCAAGCCTTCTTAGCTTCTGAGATCAGACAAGATTGGGCAATCTTCAGCTGGCATGTCTGTAAGCAAACTCTGCTTGAAAATCTTGGACTTTAAACCAAAGGGTCTTTGAAAACATTATAAACTGCGAAAACTCCGCTTTACTGTCAAATTATGATGGAGAAAAAAAAAAAAAAGCTAACAAAGCCATGTAAATACTTTCATTTTAAAAGTTTTTCAATAGTTAAAGCTTACAGCACCTGGTATTCCCAGGTAGTCTCCCATCCAAGTACTAACCAGGCCCAAGCCTTCTTAGCTTCTGAGATCAAAACAAGATTGGGCATTCTTCAGCTGGTTTGTCTGTACACAAACTCTGCTTGAAAATCTTGAACTTTAAACCAAAAAGGGCTTTGAAAACATTATAAAGTGCCAAAACTCCCGCTTTACTGTCAAATTATGATGGAGAAAAGGCAAAAAAAGCTAACAAAGCCATGTAAATACTTTCATTTTAAAAGTTTTTCAATAGTTAAAGCTTACAGCACCTGGTATTCCCAGGTAGTCTCCCATCCAAGGTACTAACCAGGCCCAAGCCTTCTTAGCTTATGAGATCAAACAAGATTGGGCATTCTTCAGCTGGTTTGTCCGTACACAAACTCTGCTTGAAAATCTTGAACTTTAAACCAAAGGGGCTTGAACACATATCAAAGAGTGAAAAACTCCCGCTTTACTGTCAAATTATGATGGAGAAAAGGCAAAAAGTTGGAGTGGTAAGCTTTTATTTGCAATACAACAAATAAAGTGCACACCTTCTAGAGGCAATGCAATACTGGGTCGATGAATGGAGCGGATGGAGCAGGCCCTATTGCCAACTCCCTGTTCTAAAAATCCGCTTAATATGACATATCAGATATTAAATTGACATCAGGGTGCGTAGCACCTGAAGGCCGAGGGCTGGAAAATCCCACCTAATCGATTCAGCTCCAAGCCTGTGAATGATCGTTGTAGAGCACACACAGACAAAGAAACCTGAAGAGAAGTTTAAAAAAAAAAAAAAAAAGAAAAAAAGGCGGGGAAAACATATCAAAGAAAGAAAATACCCCTTAACTTACTTAAAAAAAAGCTAACAAAGTGATGTAAACACTTTCATTTTAAAAGTTTAACAATAGTTAAAGCTTACAGCACCTGGCATTCCCACGTAGTCTCCCATCCCAGTACTAACCAGGCCCAAGCCTTCTTAGCTTCTGAGATCAGACAAGATTGGGCAATCTTCTGCTGGCATGTCTGTAAGCAAACTCTGCTTGAAAATCTTGGACTTTAAACAAAAGGGCTTTGAAAACATTATAAAGTGCGAAAACTCCCGCTTTACTGTCAAATTATGATGGAGAAAAGGCAAAAAAAGCTAACAAAGCCATGTAAATACTTTCATTTTAAAAGTTTTTCAATAGTTAAAGCATACCAGCACCTTGTATTCCCAGGTAGTCTCCCCTCCAAGTACTAACCAGGCCCAAGCCTTCTTAGCTTCTGAGATCAAACAAGATTGGGCATTCTTCAGCTGGTTTGTCCGTACACAAACTCTGCTTAAAAATCTTGAACATTAAACCAAAAGGGCTTTGAAAACATTATAAAGTGCGAAAACTCCCGCTTTACTGTCAAATTATGATGGAGAAAAGGCAAAAAAAGCTAACAAAGCCATGTAAAACTTTCATTTTAAAAGTTTTTCAATAGTTAAAGCTTACAGCACCTGGTATTCCCAGGTAGTCTCCCATCCAAGTACTAACCAGGCCCAAGCCTTCTTAGCTTCTGAGATCAGACAAGATTGGGCAATCTTCTGCTGGCATGTCTGTAAGGAAACTCTGCTTGAAAATCTTGGACTTTAAACAAAAGGTCTTTGAAAACATTATAAACTGCGAAAACTCCGACTTTACTGTCAAATTATGATGGAGAAAAGGCAAAAAAAGCTAACAAAGCCATGTAAATACTTTCATTTTAAAAGTTTTTCAATAGTTAAAGCTTACAGCACCTGGTATTCCCAGGTAGTCTCCCATCCAAGTACTAACCAGGCCCAGCCTTCTTAGCTTCTGAGATCAAACAAGATTGGGCATTCTTCAGCTGGTTTGTCTGTACACAAACTCTGCTTGAAAATCTTGAACTTTAAACCAAAAGGGCTTTGAAAACATTATAAAGGCCAAAACTCCCGCTTTACTGTCAAATTATGATGGAGAAAAGGCAAAAAGGCTAACAAAGCCATGTAAATACTTTCATTTTAAAAAAATTTCAATAGTTAAAGCTTACAGCACCTGGTATTCCCAGGTAGTCTCCAATCCAAGTACTAACCAGGCCCAAGCCTTCATAGCTTCTGAGATCAGACAAGAATGGGCATTCTTCAGCTGGTTTGTCTGTACACAAACTCTGCTTGAAAATCTTGAACTTTAAACCAAAAGGGCTTTGAAAACATTATAAAGTGCCAAAACTCCCGCTTTACTGTCAAATTATGATGAAGAAAAGGCAAAAAAAGCTAACAAAGCCATGTAAATACTTTCATTTTAAAAGTTTTTCAATAGTTAAAGCTTACAGCACCTGGTATTCCCAGGTAGTCTCCCATCCAAGTACTAACCAGGCCCAAGCCTTCATAGCTTCTGAGATCAGACAAGAATGGGCATTCTTCAGCTGGTTTGTCTGTACACAAACTCTGCTTGAAAATCTTTAACTTTAAACCAAAGGGGCTTGAACACATATCAAAGAGTGAAAACTCCCGCTTTACTGTCAAATTATGATGGAGAAAAGGCAAAAAAAGCTAACAAAGCCATGTAAATACTTTCATTTTAAAAGTTTTTCAATAGTTAAGCTTACAGCACCTGGTATTCCCAGGTAGTCTCCCATCCAAGTACTAACCAGGCCCAAGCCTTCTTAGCTTCTGAGATCAGACAAGATTGGGCATTCTTCAGCTGGTTTGTCTGTACACAAACTCTGCTTGAAAATCTTGAACTTTAAACCAAAGGGGCTTGCACACATATCAAAGAGTGAAAACTCCCGCGTTACTGTCAAATTATGATGGAGAAACGGCAAAAAGTTGGAGTGGTAAGCTTTTATTTGCAATACAACAAATAAAGTGCACAACTTCTAGAGGCAATGCAATACTGGGTCGATGAATGGAGCGGATGGAGCAGGCCCTATTGCCAACTCCCTGTTCTAAAAATCCGCTTAATATGACCTATCAGATAAATTGACATCAGGGTGCGTAGCACCTGAAGGCCGAGGGCTGGAAAATCCCACCTAATCGATTCAGCTCCAAGCCTGTGAATGATCGTTGTAGAGCACACACAGACAAAGAAACCTGAAGAGAAGTTTAAAAAAAAAAAAAAAAAAGAAAAAAGGCGGGAAAACATATCAAAGAAGAAAATACCCCTTAACTTACTTAAAAAAAGCTAACAAAGTGATGTAAATACTTTCATTTTAAAAGTTTTTCAATAGTTAAAGCTTACAGCACCTGGTATTCCCAGGTAGTCTCCCATCAAGTACTAACCAGGGCCAAGCCTTCATAGCTTCTGAGATCAGACAAGATTGGGCAATCTTCTGCTGGCATGTCTGTAAGCAAACTCTGCTTGAAAATCTTGGACTTTAAACAAAAGGGCTTTGAAAACATTATAAAGTGCGAAAACTCCCGCTTTACTGTCAAATTATGATGGAGAAAAGGCAAAAAAAGCTAACAAAGCCATGTAAATACTTTCATTTTAAAAGTTTAACAATAGTTAAAGCTTACAGCACCTGGCATTCCCACGTAGTCTCCCATCCCAGTACTAACCAGGCCCAAGCCTTCTTAGCTTCTGAGATCAGACAAGATTGGGCAATCTTCTGCTGGCATGTCTGTCAGCAAACTCTGCTTGAAAATCTTGGACTTTAAACAAAAGGGCTTTGAAAACATTATAAAGTGCGAAAACTCCCGCTTTACTGTCAAATTATGATGGAGAAAAGGCAAAAAAAGCTAACAAAGCCATGTAAATACTTTCATTTTAAAAGTTTTTCAATAGTTAAAGCATACAGCACCTTGTATTCCCAGGTAGTCTCCCATCCAAGTACTAACCAGGCCCAAGCCTTCTTAGCTTCTGAGATCAAACAAGATTGGGCATTCTTCAGCTGGTTTGTCCGTACACAAACTCTGCTTGAAAATCTTGAACTTTAAACCAAAAGGGCTTTGAAAACATTAGAAAGTGCGAAAACTCCCGCTTTACTGTCAAATTATGATGGAGAAAAGGCAAAAAAAGCTAACAAAGCCATGTAAATACTTTCATTTTAAAAGTTTTTCAATAGTTAAAGCTTACAGCACCAGGTATTCCCAGGTAGTCTCCCATCCAAGTACTAACCAGGGCCAAGCCTTCTTAGCTTCTGAGATCAGACAAGATTGGGCAATCTTCTGCTGGCATGTCTGAAAGCAAACACTGCTTGAAAATCTTGGACTTTAAACAAAAGGGCTTTGAAAACATTATAAAGTGCGAAAACTCCCGCTTTACTGTCAAATTATGATGGAGAAAAGGCAAAAAAAGCTAACAAAGCCATGTAAATACTTTCATTTTAAAAGTTTAACAATAGTTAAAGCTTACAGCACCTGGCATTCCCACGTAGTCTCCCATCCCAGTACTAACCAGGCCCAAGCCTTCTTAGCGTCTGAGATCAGACAAGATTGGGCAATCTTCTGCTGGCATGTCTGACAGCAAACTCTGCTTGAAAATCTTGGACTTTAAACAAAAGGGCTTTGAAAACATTATAAAGTGCGAAAACTCCCGCTTTACTGTCAAATTATGATGGAGAAAAGGCAAAAAAAGCTAACAAAGCCATGTAAATACTTTCATTTTAAAAGTTTTTCAATAGTTAAAGCATACAGCACCTTGTATTCCCAGGTAGTCTCCCATCCAAGTACTAACCAGGCCCAAGCCTTCTTAGCTTCTGAGATCAAACAAGATTGGGCATTCTTCAGCTGGTTTGTCCGTACACAAACTCTGCTTGAAAATCTTGAACTTTAAACCAAAAGGGCTTTGAAAACATTAGAAAGTGCGAAAACTCCCGCTTTACTGTCAAATTATGATGGAGAAAAGGCAAAAAAAGCTAACAAAGCCATGTAAATACTTTCATTTTAAAAGTTTTTCAATAGTTAAAGCTTACAGCACCAGGTATTCCCAGGTAGTCTCCCATCCAAGTACTAACCAGGCCCAAGCCTTCATAGATTCTGAGATCAGACAAGAATGGGCATTCTTCAGCTGGTTTGTCCGTACACAAACTCTGCTTGAAAATCTTTAACTTTAAACCAAAGGGGCTTGAACACATATCAAAGAGTGAAAACTCCCGCTTTACTGTCAAATTATGATGGAGAAAAGGCAAAAAAAGCTAACAAAGCCATGTAAATACTTTCATTTTAAAAGTTTTTCAATAGTTAAAGCTTACAGCACCTGGTATTCCCAGGTAGTCTCCCATCCAAGTACTAACCAGGCCCAAGCCTTCTTAGCTTCTGAGATCAGACAAGATTGGGCAATCTTCTGCTGGCATGTCTGTAAGGAAACTCTGCTTGAAAATCTTGGACTTTAAACAAAAGGTCTTTGAAAACATTATAAACTGCGAAAACTCTGGCTTTACTGTCAAATTATGATGGAGAAAAGGCAAAAAAAGCTAACAAAGCCATGTAAATACTTTCATTTTAAAAGTTTTTCAATAGTTAAAGCTTACAGCACCTGGTATTCCCAGGTAGTCTCCCATCCAAGTACTAACCAGGCCCAAGCCTTCTTAGCTTCTGAGATCAAACAAGATTGGGCATTCTTCAGCTGGTTTGTCTGTACACAAACTCTGCTTGAAAATCTTGAACTTTAAACCAAAAGGGCTTTGAAAACATTATAAAGTGCCAAAACTCCCGCTTTACTGTCAAATTATGATGGAGAAAAGGCAAAAAAGGCTAACAAAGCCATGTAAATACTTTCATTTTAAAAAATTTTCAATAGTTAAAGCTTACAGCACCTGGTATTCCCAGGTAGTCTCCAATCCAAGTACTAACCAGGCCCAAGCCTTCATAGCTTCTGAGATCAGACAAGAATGGGCATTCTTCAGCTGGTTTGTCTGTACACAAACTCTGCTTGAAAATCTTGAACTTTAAACCAAAAGGGCTTTGAAAACATTATAAAGTGCCAAAACTCCCGCTTTACTGTCAAATTATGGTGAAGAAAAGGCAAAAAAAGCTAACAAAGCCATGTAAATACTTTCATTTTAAAAGTTTTTCAATAGTTAAAGCTTACAGCACCTGGTATTCCCAGGTAGTCTCCCATCCAAGTACTAACCAGGCCCAAGCCTTCATAGCTTTTGAGATCAGACAAGAATGGGCATTCTTCAGCTGGTTTGTCTGTACACAAACTCTGCTTGAAAATCTTTAACTTTAAACCAAAGGGGCTTGAACACATATCAAAGAGTGAAAACTCCCGCTTTACTGTCAAATTATGATGGAGAAAAGGCAAAAAAGGCTAACAAAGCCATGTAAATACTTTCATTTTAAAAAATTTTCAATAGTTAAAGCTTACAGCACCTGGTATTCCCAGGTAGTCTCCAATCCAAGTACTAACCAGGCCCAAGCCTTCATAGCTTCTGAGATCAGACAAGAATGGGCATTCTTCAGCTGATTTGTCTGTACACAAACTCTGCTTGAAAATCTTGAACTTTAAACCAAAAGGGCTTTGAAAACATTATAAAGTGCCAAAACTCCCGCTTTACTGTCAAATTATGGTGAAGAAAAGGCAAAAAAAGCTAACAAAGCCATGTAAATACTTTCATTTTAAAAGTTTTTCAATAGTTAAAGCTTACAGCACCTGGTATTCCCAGGTAGTCTCCCATCCAAGTACTAACCAGGCCCAAGCCTTCATAGCTTTTGAGATCAGACAAGAATGGGCATTCTTCAGCTGGTTTGTCTGTAGACAAACTCTGCTTGAAAATCTTTAACTTTAAACCAAAGGGGCTTGAACACATATCAAAGAGTGAAAACTCCCGCTTTACTGTCAAATTATGATGGAGAAAAGGCAAAAAAAGCTAACAAAGCCATGTAAATACTTTCATTTTAAAAGTTTTTCAATAGTTAAAGCTTACAGCACCTGGTATTCCCAGGTAGTCTCCCATCCAAGTACTAACCAGGCCCAAGCCTTCTTAGCTTCTGAGATCAGACAAGATTGGGCATTCTTCAGCTGGTTTGTCTGTACACAAACTCTGCTTGAAAATCTTGAACTTTAAACCAAAGGGGCTTGAACACATATCAAAGAGTGAAAACTCCCGCGTTACTGTCAAATTATGATGGAGAAACGGCAAAAAGTTGGAGTGGTAAGCTTTTATTTGCAATACAACAAATAAAGTGCACAACTTCAAGAGGCAATGCAATACTGGGTCGATGAATGGAGCGGATGGAGCAGGCCCTATTGCCAACTCCCTGTTCTAAAAATCCGCTTAATGAGACATATCAGATATTAAATTGACATCAGGGTGCGTAGCACCTGAAGGCCGAGGGCTGGAAAATCCCACCTAATCGATTCAGCTCCAAGCCTGTGAATGATCGTTGTAGAGCACACACAGACAAAGAAACCTGAAGAGAAGTTTAAAAAAAAAAAAAAAAAAGAAAAAAGGCGGGAAAACATATCAAAGAAAGAAAATACCCCTTAACTTACTTAAAAAAGCTAACAAAGCCATGTAAATACTTTCATTTTAAAAGTTTTTCAATAGTTAAAGCTTACAGCACCTGGTATTCCCAGGTAGTCTCCCATCCAAGTACTAACCAGGGCCAAGCCTTCATAGCTTCTGAGATCAGACAAGAATGGGCATTCTTCAGCTGATTTGTCTGTACACAAACTCTGCTTGAAAATCTTGAACTTTAAACCAAAAGGGCTTTGAAAACATTATAAAGTGCCAAAACTCCCGCTTTACTGTCAAATTATGGTGAAGAAAAGGCAAAAAAAGCTAACAAAGCCATGTAAATACTTTCATTTTAAAAGTTTTTCAATAGTTAAAGCTTACAGCACCTGGTATTCCCAGGTAGTCTCCCATCCAAGTACTAACCAGGCCCAAGCCTTCATAGCTTTTGAGATCAGACAAGAATGGGCATTCTTCAGCTGGTTTGTCTGTAGACAAACTCTGCTTGAAAATCTTTAACTTTAAACCAAAGGGGCTTGAACACATATCAAAGAGTGAAAACTCCCGCTTTACTGTCAAATTATGATGGAGAAAAGGCAAAAAAAGCTAACAAAGCCATGTAAATACTTTCATTTTAAAAGTTTTTCAATAGTTAAAGCTTACAGCACCTGGTATTCCCAGGTAGTCTCCCATCCAAGTACTAACCAGGCCCAAGCCTTCTTAGCTTCTGAGATCAGACAAGATTGGGCATTCTTCAGCTGGTTTGTCTGTACACAAACTCTGCTTGAAAATCTTGAACTTTAAACCAAAGGGGCTTGAACACATATCAAAGAGTGAAAACTCCCGCGTTACTGTCAAATTATGATGGAGAAACGGCAAAAAGTTGGAGTGGTAAGCTTTTATTTGCAATACAACAAATAAAGTGCACAACTTCAAGAGGCAATGCAATACTGGGTCGATGAATGGAGCGGATGGAGCAGGCCCTATTGCCAACTCCCTGTTCTAAAAATCCGCTTAATGAGACATATCAGATATTAAATTGACATCAGGGTGCGTAGCACCTGAAGGCCGAGGGCTGGAAAATCCCACCTAATCGATTCAGCTCCAAGCCTGTGAATGATCGTTGTAGAGCACACACAGACAAAGAAACCTGAAGAGAAGTTTAAAAAAAAAAAAAAAAAGAAAAAAGGCGGGAAAACATATCAAAGAAAGAAAATACCCCTTAACTTACTTAAAAAAAGCTAACAAAGTGATGTAAATACTTTCATTTTAAAAGTTTTTCAATAGTTAAAGCTTACAGCACCTGGTATTCCCAGGTAGTCTCCCATCCAAGTACTAACCAGGGCCAAGCCTTCATAGCTTCTGAGATCAGACAAGAATGGGCATTCTTCAGCTGGTTTGTCCGTACACAAACTCTGCTTGAAAATCTTTAACTTTAAACCAAAGGGGCTTGAACACATATCAAAGAGATAAAACTCCCGCTTTACTGTCAAATTATGATGGAGAAAAGGCAAAAAGTTGGAGTGGTAAGCTTTTATTTGCAATACAACAAATAAAGTGCACACCTTCTAGAGGCAATGCAATACTGGGTCGTTGAATGGAGCGGATTGAGCAGGCCCTATTGCCAACTCCCTGTTCTAAAAATCCGCTTAATATGACATATCAGATATTAAATTGACATCAGGGTGCGTAGCACCTGAAGGCCGAGGGCTGGAAAATCCAACCTAATCGATTCAGCTCCAAGCCTGTGAATGATCATTGTAGAGCACACACAGACAAAGAAACCTGAAGAGAAGTTTAAAAAAAAAAAAAAAAAAAAAAGGCGGGAAAACATATTAAAGAAAGAAAATACCCCTTAACTTACTTAAAAAAGCTAACAAAGTGATGTAAATACTTTCATTTTAAAAGTTTAACAATAGTTAAAGCTTACAGCACCTGGCATTCCCACGTAGTCTCCCATCCAAGTACTAACCAGGCCCAAGCCTTCTTAGCTTCTGAGATCAGACAAGATTGGGCATTCTTCTGCTGGCATGTCTGTAAGCAAACTCTGCTTGAAAATCTTGGACTTTAAACAAAAGGGCTTTGAAAACATTATATAGTGCGAAAACTCCCGCTTTACTGTCAAATTATGATGGAGAAAAGGCAAAAAAAGCTAACAAAGCCATGTAAATACTTTCATTTTAAAAGTTTTTCAATAGTTAAAGGTTACAGCACCTGGCATTCCCAGGTAGTCTCCCATCCAAGTACTAACCAGGCCCAAGCCTTCTTAGCTTCTGAGATCAAACAAGATTGGGCATTCTTCAGCTGGTTTGTTTGTACACAAACTCTGCTTGAAAATCTTGAACTTTAAACCAAAAGGGCTTTGAAAACATTATAAAGTGCCAAAACTCCCGCTTTACTGTCAAATTATGATGGAGAAAAGGCAAAAAAGGCTAACAAAGCCATGTAAATACTTTCATTTTAAAAAATGTTCAATAGTTAAAGCTTACAGCACCTGGTATTCCCAGGTAGTCTCCAATCCAAGTACTAACCAGGCCCAAGCCTTCATAGCTTCTGAGATCAGACAAGAATGGGCATTCTTCAGCTGGTTTGTCTGTACACAAACTCTGCTTGAAAATCTTTAACTTTAAACCAAAGGGGCTTGAACACAAGTAGTGATTAAAATATACTTTATGTCAAAAATGATTGATGACATATCTTTATGAGGAAAAAGCGCGTGATTTATGACCATCTACCCTTCTACCTTCTCCCCTTCTCCACTGGACACTGGACACTGTGCGCGTAATTTATGGCCTCCTAGCCTTTTTACCCCTTCTGCCTTCTCCATCGGACCCCTTGCGCGTAATTTATGACCTCCTTCCCTTCTCCCTGACCCTTCTCTAACCCAACCCATACATATGGCTAATGTGTTGTGTGTGTGTGTTTACCACGGTTGCATAGGGTAATAAAAGAGGCGTAGGATGTCTCTGAACAGAGTACAACAGATTCTGTTACAATGGGGAGCCCACTTGGTGCAGCTATGAAGAGACGTATTACGCCTACGCCTGTTACAAACAGGATAGTTTGTGATACACCATTTGCGCCAAAAAGGAGAAGGCCACGATCCTTGGTGAGTTTTCTTCAGAACCCTGGTGGCTGTGAAGAATACGAATGGATGTTATCCGATGGACGTGTCGGTGGTTATATTTTTGACAAGAAGGAGCGTCATGTGAGACTGTACTCGGTGGACACGGACCAGGAGTTTACACCGGACGACCAATTGTGTGTGTCGTTTTATGCTGAAGACTGGTGTTTGTTCAAGAATAACGGGTGGAAAAAGATTGAAGATGTAAATACGGGGCCTTTCTACATATCGTGGACCGGTGCTACGGATCAAAACCACTACTACATGTGTGGTGGATGTCAAGAGCAGAAATCAGAGTCTTACATTTACGTGTGTAGTGGTAAGAATGTCAGTCGTGTGGTGCCAGACTGTGAACGCCGTGTGTATGGATCGCCAAAGGATGTGAAAGTGATGTACCCGTGGTGTGATGTGGCCATACTCCACAACGTCTTCAAGAAGATTGACAGATTGTTTAAATGGAGCGATATTTTGGCCGGATACAACGAAATCAGGGTGTGTCTTTTTCATGGGGAGGCGGAGTGTGACAATGCCACGTCACACCCTGAACCATCCCCCACACCGGCTAGCCATTAAAAAGCAGAACAGGACCCCAGACCCCTAACACAATCTGGGTGATCACAGGTTCTGTTAAGTCATGGCTGTTAGACTGAATGGTGCTGCTGATGGTGTTGAAGACTGTTGTTGGATCGACAAACTGGGTGACAGTCTGGGGTTGCAGAATTTGACATACATGCCTGGGCCATTGGTAGACATCCCGTCGTCGCAAACCTCTGATGAGAAGCCACCACCGGCTGCGACACATGTGGGCGATGTCTCAAACCCGTGGGATGGCGACGAATTGACTTGTTCCACACTAAAAGCTTTTAAAACCATAAAGTTTTGCGTGTGCAGAATCCTTCAAAACATTATCGGACGACTGCTGCGGGAAACCTGTTATGGATGCATGGTGGACCATCCGAGTCAGACCCAACACCCGTGTCTCTATGAGCCGGAGGGATATTTCTACATTACCAACATGGACAAGATAAAGCAGAGACTTTTCCAGCCTGAGACGCACCACCTCATCACAAACGTTCTAACAGCGTGCGGCCTCTATGTACATCCTCAGAAAATCAACGGTGCTGTGGGGGCGCTGGCCTACGAATTAGAAGATGAACCTTTCTTTTTCCAGAGGCTGGATCAGATGACTGAGAGGCTTGCTGACTCACAAAGTGCTGATGTAATTTATGAAGCGCTAAAGAGCTGGGGTGAGAAGACTGTTCTGTAAACATGGGTTTCAGTCTGTCAAAAGATTTGTTAAATCTGAAAATGTCATGATGAATGTTTATACCTTATTGAGAGAGATTTAGACGTATGTGTGAAATTTTTACAATACCTCGACAACGCATAATTTGAAAATAAATAATGTGTGACCAAAATAGAATGTGTCATTATTTCACGAAGCAACCCATCATGACTGACCTTTTAAAAAAATACTACTATACGCCAGACAGCGAGGGCTCCTTCGGTGGTAAAACAAGGTTAAAAGATGCCGTGTTTAAAAATACAGGGGTCAGGTTGTCTAATAAGACGGTTTCTGACTGGTTATCAGGGGAGGATGCATACACGTTACACAAACCAGCGCGTTTAAAATACAAGCGGAATAGAGTCGTGGTGTATGGTATAGACAAACAATTCCAAGCAGATCTTGTTGACATGTCTATGTATTCAAAGGAAAACGATGGTTATAAATTCATGTTAACGTGTATAGATGTTTTTAGTAAACATGCGTGGGCTCGTATTTTAAAAAACAAGACCGGAGCTGTGGTGACTAGAGCATTTGAAACTATTCTAAAGGATGGACGAGTACCTCAAAAATTACAGACCGATCGAGGAAAGGAGTTTTTCAACAAAGGATTTCAAAATCTAATGAGAAAACACAGCATCACCCATTTTGCCACAGGTAGCGAATTAAAGGCAAGCGTTATCGAACGTTTTAACAGGACTATTAAGGGTAGAATGTGGCGATATCTGACATCGGTCAATTCTAAAAGATATATAGATGTACTTCCTGATTTAATAAAATCATACAATGCAAGCTACCATCGTAGCATTAAAATGAAACCTGCACAGGTCTGCTCTACAAATGAAGCACGAGTGTTTCAGTCATTGTACGGTGTGAACGATGCGAAGCAGAAAAATGTTACGTTCAATTACAAAACAGGCGACGTTGTAAGAATTTCTAAAGCAAGAGGTGCATTCACAAAAGGATATGAACAAAACTTCACAGATGAATTCTTTACTATATCAGCATGTATCCCGCGTAATCCACCGGTCTACAAATTGGTAGATTATGACGGCGATATAATAGACGGTACCTTTTATGAAGAAGAATTGCAAAAGATCAAACTAATCAGTAATAAACCGTTTAAAGTTGAGAAAATTTTGGAAAGGAAGAACATGGGGAAAAGACGCATGGTCTTTGTGAAGTGGTTGGGGTGGCCTGAAAAATTTAACTCTTGGGTTGATGAAAAAGACGTAGTAGATGTTTAAATAGTTTGTTCCAGAATCAGTCTTTCATTCACGATAAAACAACGCCATGGGGGACGAAGGCTTTTATGTAACCCTGCCGTGTAATGCCTCACAGAGCGTATATCCTGATAATACCATATCAAAGTATAGGACCAAACTCGCGAAACCTATTATTTTAAAGGGCGATTGGGAAGTAGCGCTGATTGAATTCCAGTACCCGCGATCATGGCCGACTTTTGGAGAGGATGACAAAATCATCTTTTTGACTAATAATATAACAGGGGAGAGATTGGATGTTACAATACGCGTAGGTTATTACACAAGCATTACAGACATAGTCAAAGAGATAAGCGGCTATACCAGGGTACACGGCGTTACATTTGGTTATGATGACCTTATTAATAAGGTTTATGTCTATTCGAACAAACCTGTCACCATAGCGATATCAGGCAAGCTTAGGATTATTTTAGGATTTAAGAATAACGAATTTTTTGACGCAAGCATTACTGTGGATCCGTTGAGTCGAGCATATGCATCATATCCGGCCGACCTGTATGGTGGCGAATATAGCCTTTTTGTCTATACAGACTTTATAGAATATCAGGCGGTGGGTGACTATTTTGTACCCCTTCTACGATGTGTACATATAACCGGGAAAAACAAAGAGTTTGTCACAGTCAAGTATGACAGAGCGCACTACGTACGTGTTTCGAAATCACACATCAGCGATATAGCTGTAGAAGTGAAATCAGATCAGAATTGTGTCATACCATTTAAGTACGGCAAGGTGGTTACAAAACTACACTTCAGACCCACGAAGCAATCTCAAAGAATTTGAGAAACTATGAAGGCTTTTAATCCGTACACGATAGACCCTCATCGTTATGTGACGTATTATCAAAACCAAGCTGGGGGTGGGATTCCAGGTTTTTATGGCGCCCCTTCCATGTACGGCGCAGGGCTTGGCGGTATTTTCCGAGGTCTTTTCCGAATGGCACTACCGCTATTGAAAAAAGGTTTCGCTATAGCAAAACCCCATCTAAAATCGGCGGCAAAGAACATTGTTACCGATGTAGTAACGAATGTCATGAGACCTAGACAAAATGATGTTGGACAAGATGGTTCAGGTATGATGGTAATGAACAGGCGATATGAACACAAACCACCGGGTGTAAAACGAATCACACATGGCAAGAAAAGCAAAGTAAAGAAGAAACAAAACTCAGTGTCTAAAAGAAACTCGAGGGGTAAACAACGCATGCATGAGTATCGGACTAAAAGAAATTTAAAAAACATCTTTTAGTCATGGCGTTAATACACGGGATGTCCGATGAATGCGTAAAGTCAGAGTTGGATTTGTTTACAGTCCCCATGACGCAGTTGTCTATAGAAAAAAGTACATACATCGAAGTGCCGCCTATCTCGGCACTGACTGACTCGGCACCCCTGGAGTTTTTCATAGCTGGAAACGGTGAAGACTATATTGATTTAAACAATACACTTTTATACACAAGACTCAAGATCACTAAACCGGATGGTTCCGATATAGATGAGGGTGCACCAGTCGGCTTGGTTAATTACCCCGGAGCTACAATATTTTCACAGGTCGACGTATCCCTGGGGGATCGGCTGATCTCACAGAGTTCAAATACTTACCCGTACAGAAGTATTCTTGAATGTTTGATAAATTATGACCGTCATGCGTTAGAAACGCTTTTCTCAGCGGGCCTATTTTACAAGGATACTGCGGGTCATATGGATACTGCGGATCCGGCTGGAGCAAACCGGGGGTTGAACAAGAGGGCCGCATTCACTAATGCTAGTAGCGTTGTTGAATTATTATCTCCCATACACAGCGATATCTTTTTTCAAGAAAAACTCATGTTGAACGGCGTTGATATAAAAATTCGATTAACACGTGCTAAAGATGAATTTTGCTTAATGCGCAGTGACAATTTGGGTTATAAAATAAACATACTGGCAGCGTCCATGTTTGTTAAAAAGGTTTCAGTGTCACCAGCTGTCAGGTTGGGACACGCGCAGGCATTACTCACAGCAACAGCTAAATATCCAATCGACAGGGTATACTTAAAAAATTTCTCAGTGCCCGCCGGAACACGCGTCGCTAATCAGGAAAACCTGTTTTTGGGGACACTACCAAAAGCCATTGTGATTGGGATGGTTGATAATGACGCATTTTCAGGATCTTATGCTAAAAACCCTTTTGCATTCAAACATTATGATTTAGAATTCCTAGCAGTGTATGTGGACGGACAGCAATTCCCTGCCAAGCCGTTTCAACCACAGTACATAGAAGGTTCTGCTATAAGAGAGTTTTATCAGTTGGCGTTATCAACCGGCAGACATCTAAAAAATCGGGCATTGTCTATCGACAGAGAGGATTTCTTGAACGATTACACACTCTACGCTTTTAACCTCACGCCGGACGAAGAATGCAGCCAACACATGTCGTTAATTAGATCAGGGAACATCAGATTGGAAATGCGTTTTAGACAACCGCTTCGAAACACTATCAATTTAATAGTTTACGCTATATTTGATAGCATGATTGAAGTGTCCAATCGCAGGCAGATTCTTGTGGACCACTACTGAATTAATGAACACCGTACAACTATTAAATATTATGGACAAAATCTCCACAAACACGTGTTTTTTAGGCGTACTGCCGTCCGACCAATTACCCAAAAGACCTGTGGCAACATTACCAGCATCTGTGATAATTAACACACACAGTTCGGACCAACCGGGTGAACACTGGTTAGCTGTGTACATAACTGAAGACCACGTCGGTTGTTTTTTTGACAGTTTTGGAAACAGGCCAGACAGCAAGATGTTTCCGTCAACCGTTTATAAATTTCTAAAAACTACATGTTACAATGTACAATTTTCAAATAAACAGGTTCAGGATTTATCATCGGTTACGTGCGGCGAACACTGTGTATTCTTTCTCTACCACATGTCAAAGGGTTTGAGCTATGAAGATGTTTTATCTAAATATTCCAACGACTTGACTAAAAATGATAAAAAGGTCTCGCTATTTGTGAAAAAACTACACCCGCATGTCTATAATTGTGATATGTTTAAAAACTCTCAATGTATACAATCTGGTGAGGTGTTTATGAAAAAATCTTATTCTAAATAAATGAGTCGAAAAACAAATATATGTATCATCAAGTTTGTTTATTGTCATCACATGTTCAAACACGTTTTAAACAAGACTGTATACACTTTTTAAAAATGTAACCATGCGCTTGTATCTAAACGTGGCGATGAAAACACGGGTGGTTCTGAATCACCATCATCATCACGGGTGGTAAAAGTCTTGTTAATGTTTTTAAATGAATTGACCTCATCTTTAACACGTCTGTTTGGAACCCTAGAAAGAGGTATGTTCAACATTGCTATAGCACTCAGGAATTCACGCCACCCCTTGGGTCTCCTATGAGGATTCATAGATTGAGGCGTGGTAACGTTCTTAACCAAATCGAAAATGTGAGATCCTGGAATGATCGTACCGTTGAAAACAAATTCGCCATCTCTACCCCATGCAGCAACCCCCTGTGATTTCATCATTTTTTCTAATATATACCGGACATTCCTTTTACTTCTCTGCGGTACATTTTGTAAAACCTCTTTAACCGTAGCGTCGTCATCAACGGTCGCTGCTTCTGTGGGTGATGTCTGTACATTTTCAGATGCCTGTGGTAGGTTAAGCGTTATCGATTTAGTCTCATGATCACCCTGCTTAACCACCGATATATACCTCTGCAAGAGTGTCGAGTATAATTTGGCTTTTTCATAATCCCCCAAATCAGTTCTGTCCAAAACACTTTTTATCGATGCATCCAAATCATTTTCCGCGCGTTGTCTCAGAGGTATAGGTGCACCATCGTTTTTTAACCTGTCCAGCTGTCGCTGGGGTACCAAATACATCCTTTCAGCGTGTTCCATTAGCCCCCCTGTCTTGACGCTATTAGACTACTTATAAAGGGAACTGCGACGCTTAACAGAGGTAAAAGGAACCCGCCCTCTTGATTGATCACATATTTCTTTCTTAACACACCAATTTTTTTATCGGCTATGAATTTTATAGCTTTTTTCTTTTTTTCCAACTTTTTATATTGTGACTTTGTCAATGGTATTGTACCGCTGAGCACATTCAAAGCCACTTCGCATAAGGTTAGAATCAACTCATTCGAAGATTCTTGTAAAATGAGACGTCTCTGTATCGGCTTAGCCTTAAGTAAGAGTTTTAGAAGCGGCAGATTTCTATAAAGACGATTAGACATGTCAGCGTCTAAACTCTTTTTTTCTGAACATAGACCACCGGATACTCTGAAAGCAGATTTTTACCTGTGACATCTCTCAAAGTCATCTTGTGTCAATACCCATAGGGGAGCGTCGTAAAGTCTGGGAGCAGGACTCGTTTGTTGTACACAACTTTGAACCTTTTGACATCTGATTTGTTATGTAATGTGAGGTGTCTTTTATTCCTGGTAATTGTGTTTGTGCGTGTTAAAACATGTTGCGACCGGTCTCTATCTATTACATAGCTGTTAACCAAATCAACCAGAGAGCGTAGATTTACAGCTTTTGAATTTTCAGCATTGAGAGTGATACCCTTGGCCTTCATGGATGTCTTACCGTTAGCGGTGATGTAACCATATGTTTTCGGACCGCCTGAACAAAATTCTGTAATGTAATCCCCGGGGCCTACCTCGTCAGTAAGATCGCCCAGATATGGACCTAGGGGTGGCTCCCAGTCACCATCTTTTGAGACAAAGATTAGACTGTCTGTGTCGCTGTACAGCAGCCGATCACCCAATTTCTCCATCACAGAATATAATTCTAGGCGTGCATGAGCAGTTGTAAACGCTCCAAGAAACACATTAATGTCACGCATTTGAGCGCCATAACCGTCTGCATAACGCCACTGAACCAATGCCACTTCGTCCGAGACAAATGCAAAATGTGTGATTTCACGACCGCCCCCAAAAATGTATCGCGAAAAGTCGTCAGGATCTTTCAACAACTCTGTGTATGGAAGGTTTTCCCGCATTGAAAATCGGCCCCAAAGTGAATTCAATAGGAGTTTGTTAATATTTCTCCTTGCAGGGTTTGAACAGATTTTTTCAGGATTCAGACGGATACCCTGTTTTTGAAAATAATCTTCAATGTAGGCATGCTTTTCAGCATCCGTCACAACCCCCGGCGGGTACCCACTGGCTTCCTGTTTGTATTGTAGAAACGTTTTCACATAATCTGCAAACAACGTTTCTGATCTTTGTTCAAAATGCCACACTTCATGAATCTCAGCCAAAACATAGCCCATCTGTACAGCTTTCAACAATTCAATGCTAACCCAACAACCCGAAAGAGATCTCTCGCCGTCAGTATGAGTACATGGTGACGCTTGATTCTCAAGATGACAACATGTTCTACAAAGCGGGAACATTAGTTTGCCACCGCATCGGTATGGCAACACAGGGTGTAAGAGACCACGTGGCGGGTACACCGTTGCTTTAACCAACCCATAGTAATTTTCGAGACTATCAAAGTCTTTCAAAATGATCTGTGGGTGGCCGATCGGATATTCCTTTGATGATTGACAAAACGGGTAGAGACTGGTGAAATCAAAGTAACGAATTTTTTCACCGTCCGATGTTTTGTGATAGAGTTTGTACGCATTCGTTCGACCGCCAAAGAGGCTGTCTCTCGGCTTTAGACGACTGGGGTGTGTATATGTCGACATGAACTCTATGACTGATGGATCGACCTGTTTTAAACGACGCCACTGGCACTCCCACATAACTTCGACTTTTAAGCCGTACACCTTGGTGAGGGTTTCAATCTTATCATCAAAATGCCTTCTTAAAACACTGTACGGGAGCCTTGACAAAGGATGAGTCTGGGTGGGTGTGTATTTACAATCATGTCCGTGATGCATACACCCATTAAATTCTAAACCGTATTTACGACCATTTTTTTCATAATAGCCGTCAAGACAGTATTTCCCAACCACAACCTCACCCTCTGTCAGAGCGTGTTGGATGTACACATGCCTGGTTGTTTTGACATATTCCAGCCATTCGATGCTAATGTCTGAAAATGCCTTGTTTTGGCTTGTGTACGCGTTGTTATGTGTAAGAGCGAGTGTATCACGCGGTAGGTAGTGTGTTTTGTATACAGCCATGCAGCACGATGCCAACGTGGTTTGACCAAAAGGGTCTAGACCCGTGCATTCTATGAACTCGTCACGGTATTTCAGACACGCCTCTCTTAACAGCACGACGTCGTTTCGACCGTAGAAACGGAGTTCCTTCTGAAAATCAAAAACACCGCACGCTGATTCGTTGTACCAGTCATCAAATTCACGTCTGCCAGCATTGGACATGTTGTCATATCCATAAAAGGTCTTATCCGGGTATGGGCCTATGTAATGGCTGTTTGAGCGTGTGTTAAACTTGTGTGGGAAATAACCCTTTTCTGTGGTGGTGAGATTTAACGCAGCTGTTGTTTTTGCCAGACTCATCGGTAGAAAAGAATAGCTGTCGATAAAACGCTGTTTAAAACATGCATCAAACATGAATATCAGACGGCATCCAGTCATTGTCACATCTAGTCTGATCCCGTTTTTGGAGTAATATTCCAAAAGTATGAAATTATCAAACCCTGCAGCGTTGTGTGCTAAAAATGTGAAACCGTTGAACCTCGGTCGACGGAGCCAATTCACAAATTCACGCACACACCCGTCACCCTCAGCCGTGAACTCCACACCTGTAAATGTAATTGCGCAAACAAAATTTGCATGATGTTTGCCGTTCTCGAAACGTGTTTCAAAATCAAAAAAAATGTAGCGGTTGTTTGTCTCCTTCAATCTAATGGGTTGTATGAAGCATTCATGCTTAGCGTCTGGAATCAGTTCTTCACGACAATGAACACAGTGTGGTGTCGGACATGTGTGTGGTTTGGGTTTTTTAACACTAACGTGGTAACGCCTGTTACAATTCTTACAAAATTTTGTAAGATCACAATTTGACGCCACCACGCCAGGATCGCTCTTCATAGGACGCTGCTGTTTATGTTTGTCAAAACAAAAATCAGACTTGCAAAACCTCCCACAAGACGAGCAATATCTCGAACCTGTGACCCTTGAAGGGCAGCCGGGGTCGTTACAAACATCACACCTGTATTTGCAACCATGGTCTCGGAACGAAGTGTAACCGGCATAGCAGAATTCACAGACATACGGCACCCCCATGAACGCCTTGAGGTTTAATATTCCGTAGTAATGGCTGTCGTGTATGTATAAAAAGGCTGTTTTTGCATGCGGTACAGTGCTAGTTTGAAATTTCTGCAACACCCCTACGTCTGATCTGTAAAAGATCACAATCTTGATGTCCAATAAGCTCTCAAATTTTGGAACATCATTAAAGCCGACTTTATGGTGAATAGGTAGCCCGCACCGTGTCTGAAATGTGGCAGCCAATTTTTCTAAATAAGCTGTTGGTTTCTCAGGGTTTACAAAATTTGCCAGGCATATCGCGAAGCACAATTGGTTTGTAACATTAACGGGGCAGAATAGATTCATCCTGTTCTTGCTTATTATCTGATCATGAGCCAAATCACGCAATTTACGCCGTGCGCCCCCATCACGACCTCTAGCGATTGAAACAGTCAGGTGTAGTGTCTCATCGCACATGATTTTTTTATTGCTTTGGATTATTTTTTCGATGGCGTCCATCAGAATTTCATACGAATGGTTATTCGCGGGTGAAAGGATCGCATTAACATCTGAAACCAGGGTATCGCCACTCAGTGTGACATCGAAAACACCGCTCTGTCCGGCCAGTGTGTGTGAGAATTTTACGATGTCTTTGAATACATCGTGGATGTGTGAAATATATGATGTTATGTCGCTGCTCGAAACGGATCTGAAATTAATATCACGACGCAGTACCACCCCATTGAACCGTGGTTTAGGTGTAACATGATACCCGTCTATCACAGCATGCCTTATAGACACTTCTTCTAAGGATACTGGATCAGATTCAGCACCACAACCATTTTGAATTTGATGTAAAACATTATTAAACATCTCAATTTCCCCCCATGTCTCGATGTTTAACATGTCGTGTAGTGTTTTATTAAAATCGTCCACTGCATCACCACCAATACATTGACGTTTAGACGGCTCCATTATGGATGACAACAAGGTTTAAAACACCCCTTACACACGTGAAATGCCACTTAAACGCAACAAAACCGTTGATAACGATGACCAATCGACACGCTTCAGATCTGATGTATGTTCTACAGCTTTGGCTATAATCCCCACAGTACTAATCAACTTTTCTTGCAAGTCATACACCTTAACAATGTTATCTAATACCTGTTTAAGGCATACACAGCATTCAGAATGATTAGAAAACCACCGGTACCTCTGTGGGTCGATGTGGTTTGGTTCTGTTTGCGTAGCGATGTCTGATCTGGCAAAATCTACAGCATCCCACGCTTTGTAATCCGCGTTGGTCCAATCGGTGACAAAGTCGAGATCAACGTTTACGGGGATTCTACCTGTAACAAAATCACACGATGTTAAAATTAATATTTCATTAAAATAACGATTGCGTTAAAACCATGTAAATACACACCTTCTGGCTTTTCCGGGAGCTTGAAATCTGTTTTCGTCTTCTTTCCTAATAGTTTTATCAAACCTGATTGTCAATATTTTATTAAAATAATAATAAATTGTGTTAAAACATATGTAATACACACCTTGCGGCTTTTTCACCATATGTTTTTGTGCCTTTTCCACGCACAGATCCACCACGGGGGCTAGGTGCTTGCGTTTGCGTGTAGCCTTCCGACCTGACGGCTTGTCGACCCCTGTATTATCAACGCGTGGCTTAGGAATGGTGTCCACTAGTTGTCTGATGGTTGCTGTACAGAACGAGAGATCACAACCATATGATGATAATTTCATAAAACCGTATTAGATAGTCATAAATATATTACCTAAACTGTCGGCAGAGCATCCAACATCCGCGGTTACAACGTTGGAATTTGGATAATGTTCTGCTATTAGAATGCATACACGGTCAAAAACACACACTCACAACTATGTAGTGGTATTATTATTAGTAGGATCTGTGGTTTTTACAATTACCTTGGTATGAAATTTGTGGTTCAGAATCACCCGCACCAAAACCCTCGGTCCATAGACTTTCGAACCCCGGTGTTTCAAAACACGCCAGGTTTGATGGTCCTTCGAGTGGTTCTACAGAAAAGTTACACCTATTAACAAATAAATAAATAAACACACACATACGTTGTAACAAGACTTATAGTTTATGTGTTATGAAAAACTTACTGAGAGTCCATAGCCGGTGATGATCCTTGTGATGTCGATCAGTTGAATGAAGACCTCGAGGGCCTCTCTTGTTAAATAGGCCTCTGTGTGTGTGTGTGTGTGCGCGCGTGAGATTTGTAAGGTCCCACGTGATTCGGTGTTTGCGAGAATGGTGAAACCAGATGACTCTCGTTGTAAACATATGGTACGTTAGGTGTTAAAGATTGTTGGAGGATGTGCTAGGTCTGTGTGTGTGTGTGTGTGTGTGGGTCAGGGATATCATAAAACGGTTTCATTTATTTTAACAGTAGGGGTATGAAATTAACATTGTTTGAAGGCAAAATAGTTTTTCTTTAACTAGAAACAGTTTTTAAAACATATATCATTTAAATAAGGTTTCTGTTTTGGTCTGTGTGTGTGTGTGTGTGTGTGTGTGTGTGTGTGTGTGTGTGTGTGTGTGTCAATATGAGACTCTGCTAGGTGTCGGGGAAGAATGTGTGATGAACCCGGGAAGGGAAGTGCATGGGGAAAGGGATGTCATTGGGAGAAATGGGGCATAAGCCATCAGCAATGGCCGTAGTTGTAAACAAGTGATAAGAAATCTGTTTTAAAAGTTAGTCTAAGTGTATATGACATCTGTAATGCGTCACATGGGAGAGAGCGATAGAGTGGGGCCTGAAGGTGCTGTGATGCTTCCTACATACAAAATGGGGTTCTACCATATTTCAGTCAGTATATGAATAGAGTATGCGTTTGTATTTTTAAAATAAGTCTGTGTAAGTATTGTGTTTAAACGTGTTAAACACTGAAACAGTAGTTGAGTAAAACCATACACTTAAAAATAAGGTTTCTGTTTTAAAAGAAAGTTCTAAGGGGTGTGTGATATTTGTAAAAGGTCACACGTTGATTCAGCGTTTGCGAGAATGGTGGAACCAGATTACTCTCGTTGTAAAACATATGGTGCGTTAGGTGTTAAAATATTGTTGGAGGATGTGCTAGGGTCTGTGTGTGTGTGTGTGTGTGTGTGTGTGTGTGTGTGTGTGTGTGTCAGGGAAATCATAAAATGGTTTCATTTATTTTAGCAGTAGGGGTATGAAATAACTTTTGTTTGAAGACAAATAGTTTTTCTTTAACTAGAAACAGTTTTTAAAACATATATCATTTAAATAAGGTTTCTGTTTTAAAAGAACGTTCTAAGGTCACACGTTGATTCAGCGTTTGCGAGAATGGTGGAACCAGATTACTCTCGTTGTAAAACATATGGTGCGTTAGGTGTTAAAATATTGTTGGAGGATGTGCTAGGGTCTGTGTGTGTGTGTGTGTGTGTGTGTGTCAGGGAAATCATAAAATGGTTTCATTTATTTTAGCAGTAGGGGTATGAAATTAACTTTTGTTTGAAGACAAATAGTTTTTCTTTAACTAGAAACAGTTTTTTAAAACATATATCATTTAAATAAGGTTTCTGTTTTGGTCTGTGTGTGTGTGTGTGTGTGTGTGTGTGTGTGTGTGTGTGTGTGTGTCAATATGAGACTCTGCAAGGTGCCGGGGAAGAATGTGTGATGAACCCGGGAAGGGAAGTGCGTGGGGAAAGGGATGTCGTTGGGAGAAATGGGGCATAAGCCATCAGCAATGGCCGTAGTTGTAAACATGTGATAAGAAATCTGTTTTAAAAGTTAGTCTAAGTGTATATGACATCTGTAATGCGACACATGGGAGAGAGCGATAGAGTGTGTCCTGAAGGTGCTGTGATGCTTCCTACATACAAAATGGGGGTTCTACCATATTCAGTCAGTATATGAATAGAGTATGCGTTTGTATTTTTAAAATAAGTCTGTGTAAGTATTGTGTTTAAACGTGTTAAACACTGAAACAGTAGTTGAGTAAAACCATACACTTAAAAATAAGGTTTCTGTTTTAAAAGAAAGTTCTAAGGGGTGTGTGATATTTGTAAAAGGTCACACGTTGATTCAGCGTTTGCGAGAATGGTGGAACCAGATGACTCTCGTTGTAAAAACATATGGTGCGTTAGGTGTTAAAATATTGTTGGAGGATGTGCTAGGGTCTGTGTGTGTGTGTGTGTGTGTGTGTGTGTGTGTGTGTGTGTCAGGGAAATCATAAAATGGTTTCATTTATTTTAACAGTAGGGGTATGAAATTAACTTTTGTTTGAAGACAAAATAGTTTTTCTTTAACTAGAAACAGTTTTTAAAACATATATCATTTAAATAAGGTTTCTGTTTTAAAAGAACGTTCTAAGGTGTGTGTGAGATTTGTAAGGTCACACGTGATTCAGTGTTTGCGAGAAAGAGGTAATGGTATGCTGGCTTATAACACCCCACAACAGCCATAGTTTGTAAACAAGTGGTAAGACATCTGTTTTTAAAACCTGTCTAAGTGTTTATGTAAGAATGGACATCGCGGGAGCATACTTGTCTTACATAACAGATGTCCGAAGGGGGAAGGAAGGAAGGAGGTCATAAATTACGCGCATGGGGTCCGATGGAGAAGGCAGAAGGGGTAAAAAGGCTAGGAGGCCATAAATTACGCGCACAGTGTCCAGTGTCCAGTGGAGAAGGGGAGAAGGTAGAAGGGTAGATGGTCATAAATCACGCGCTTTTATCTCATACAGATATGTCATCAATCATTTTTGACATAAAGTATATTTTAATCACTACTAACACATATCAAAGAGTGAAAACTCCCGCTTTACTGTCAAATTATGATGGAGAAAAGGCAAAAAGTTGGAGTGGTAAGCTTTTATTTGCAATACAACAAATAAAGTGAACACCTTCTAGAGGCAATGCAATACTGGGTCGATGAATGGAGCGGATGGAGCAGGCCCTATTGCCAACTCCCTGTTCTAAAAATCCGCTTAATATGACATATCAGATATTAAATTGACATCAGGGTGCGTAGCACCTGAAGGCCGAGGGCTGGAAAATCCCACCTAATCGATACAGCTCCAAGCCTGTGAATGATCGTTGTAGAGCACACACAGACAAAGAAACCTGAAGAGAAGTTTAAAAAAAAAAAGAAAAAAGGCAGGAAAACATATCAAAGAAAGAAAATATCCCTTAACTTACTTAAAAAAAGCTAACAAAGTGATGTAAATACTTTCATTTTAAAAGTTTAACAATAGTTAAAGCTTACAGCACCTGGCATTCCCACGTAGTCTCCCATCCAAGTACTAACCAGGCCCAAGCCTTCTTAGCTTCTGAGATCAGACAAAATTGGGCAATCTTCTGCTGGCATGTCTGTAAGCAAACTCTGCTTGAAAATCTTGGACTTTAAACAAAAGGGCTTTGAAAACATTATAAAGTGCGAAAACTCCCGCTTTACTGTCAAATTATGATGGAGAAAAGGCAAAAAAAGCTAACAAAGCCATGTAAATACTTTTATTTTAAAAGTTTTTCAATAGTTAAAGCATACAGCACCTGGCATTCCCAGGTAGTCTCCCATCCAAGTACTAACCAGGCCCAAGCCTTCATAGCTTCTGAGATCAGACAAGAATGGGCATTCTTCAGCTGGTTTGTCTGTACACAAACTCTGCTTGAAAATCTTTAACTTTAAACCAAAGGGGCTTGAACACATATCAAAGAGTGAAAACTCCCGCTTTACTGTCAAATTATGATGGAGAAAAGGCAAAAAGTTGGAGTGGTAAGCTTTTATTTGCAATACAACAAATAAAGTGAACACCTTCTAGAGGCAATGCAATACTGGGTCGATGAATGGAGCGGATGGAGCAGGCCCTATTGCCAACTCCCTGTTCTAAAAATCCGCTTAATATGACATATCAGATATTAAATTGACATCAGGGTGCGTAGCACCTGAAGGCCGAGGGCTGGAAAATCCCACCTAATCGATACAGCTCCAAGCCTGTGAATGATCGTTGTAGAGCACACACAGACAAAGAAACCTGAAGAGAAGTTTAAAAAAAAAAAAGAAAAAAGGCGGGAAAACATATCAAAGAAAGAAAATATCCCTTAACTTACTTAAAAAAAGCTAACAAAGTGATGTAAATACTTTCATTTTAAAAGTTTAACAATAGTTAAAGCTTACAGCACCTGGCATTCCCACGTAGTCTCCCATCCAAGTACTAACCAGGCCCAAGCCTTCTTAGCTTCTGAGATCAGACAAAATTGGGCAATCTTCTGCTGGCATGTCTGTAAGCAAACTCTGCTTGAAAATCTTGGACTTTAAACCAAAGGGGCTTGAACACATATCAAAGAGTGAAAACTCCCGCTTTACTGTCAAATTATGATGGAGAAAAGGCAAAAAAAGCTAACAAAGCCATGTAAATACTTTCATTTTAAAAGTTTTTCAATAGTTAAAGCTTACAGCACCTGGTATTCCCAGGTAGTCTCCCATCCAAGTACTAACTAGGCCCAAGCCTTCTTAGCTTCTGAGATCAGACAACATCAACTCCACTACCTGTGGACCGCACCTGTAGCCACTCACAATTTGACCTGTACTTGTGGTACTACTCTCGCGCTACCGCGTCAGCCCTTGTGTGAAGACCCACTTGGGTAAAGACCTGCGACTCGTCCTGCGCGACTCTACCGAGCAGTAAAACCAAAATACAGGTAAATTCACCCATGCTCTTCTCCTACTTCTTTTTGCTAATCATGTCCATCCAGAATATTCCGCTCATTCACTCCAGGCGCCCTCCTCGATTCAATACAAACAGAACACGCAACACACATAACCTCCACACACTCTCCCAGGCCTCATCTTGCCACCCTGAGTACTTGTTCGGACTGTGGAACTGTCAGTCGGCAGTCAACAAAGCAGACTTCATTCCTGCTTTTGCTACAGAACGAAATCTCCAAGTACTCGCACTGACTGAGACCTGGATCCGCCCCCATGACTCCGCTACACCTGCAGCCCTTTCCACAGACTTCTCCTTCTCTCATACCCCCCGCCCCACTGGCAGGGGAGGGGGCACAGGCTTGCTCATTTCCAAGGACTGGAAATTCACTCCCGTTTCTGCTATTCAAACAACCAGTTTTGAGTTCCATGCAGTAACTATTACACACCCAGTAAAAATGTCCATAGTTGCTGTATATCGTCCTCCAGGTCCGCTGGGGAACTTTGTAGAGGAACTAGACACAACTCTCTCCTAAATTATAGATGAGGAACTGCCCCTTGTGCTACTAGGAGACTTCAACCTCGATCTCCTCAAGCCACAAACAACTGACTTCCAACACTTCATCTCTGCTTACAACTTTACACTTCTCTGCACGCCCGCAACGCACAGAGCTGGAAAACAACTAGATCTCGTACTCACACGCAAATTCTCCACAGCCAACACTTCTGTCGTTCCTCTACATCTATCCGATCACTCTTTTATTCACTTCAGACTATCCCCCCTGGCACGCACCACACCCACCTCACACTTAACACAATTTCGCCGTAATCTCCGTACCCTCTGCCCTACTCAATTGTCTTCCGCTGTCTCCTCTGAGCTCTCCCCCCTAGACATCCTCTCTATTCAGGACACTAACTGTGCTACAGACATCCTCTTCTCCACATTAACATCTTGCCTCGAGAGACTCTGCCCTCTAACCTCAAAACCAACACGTGCGACTCCACCCTCGCCGTGGATCTCTGACGAGGTTCGTCGCCACAGGACCCATCTTAGAGCAGCTGAAACGCAGTGGAGGAAATCCAAGTGCCCGCTTCAACTTAATAAGTATCAATCTCTCCTAAAATCCTTCTCTGCTGCTGTAACTACAGCAAAGACCAGATACTTCCAGGACAAAGTAAACAACTGCAATGACTCTCGAAAACTTTTCTCGACTTTCAACCATCTCCTGAATCCTCCACCCCCTCCCCCCTCCACTTCTCTCTCATCTGAAGACTTCGCCACCTTCTTCACAGAAAAGGTGGCTGACATTAGCAAACAATTCTCACCACCTAACCCCAGACCCCGTCCTGCTGTTACCTCTGAAACCAGGAATCTGTCTTCCTTTACTCCCCTCTCTGAATCAGACGTGTCTAAATTTCTCCAGTCTAGTCACCCCACCACCTGCTCCCTGGATCCAATCCCCTCACACCTCCTTCAGTCCATACAGCCCACCATATTATCTGCTCTGACACATGTCGTAAACTCCTCACTCACAACAGGAACATTCCCCACTGCTTTCAAACAGGCTGTCATTACTCCCCTGCTCAAAAAACCCACATTAAACCCATCTCTACTGGATAGCTACCGCCCAGTCTCCAACCTTCCTTTTCTTTCAAAAATTCTTGAAAGAGCAGTCCTGGCTCAACTTTCCTCATTTCTCCACAAGCATGATCTTCTTGACCCTTTTCAGTCTGGTTTCAGGAAAGGGCATTCTACTGAAACCTCCCTCCTGGCAATGATGGATGACCTTCGTGCTGCAAGAGCTGCCCGCAGATCATCTGTCCTTGTCCTACTTGATCTATCTGCTGCCTTCGATACAGTTAACCACGAAATTCTTCTCACCACACTCTCTGATTTAGGAGTCACAGGAACCGTACTAGATTGGTTCACCTCTTATCTCTACGTCAGGTCCTTCAAGGTATCATGGGGAGGTGAGACATCTGTCCTCTCTAGGGTAACCACAGGGGTTCCACAAGGCTCTGTCCTTGGCCCCCTTCTATTCTCAATATACACTCGCTCACTTGGTCACATCATCCAATCACATGGCTTCTCCTATCACTCTTATGCTGATGACACCCAGCTCTATCTGTCATTCCCACCAGAAGATGCTACTATAGCAACAAAAATTTCGGCCTGCCTCTCAGACATATCGGCATGGATGTCTGAGCGACACCTCCAACTCAACCTATCCAAAACCGAGATTCTCCTCAGCAAAACCTTTCAATTCAAATTGGATCCCTATTGTTAACACCCACGGCATCTGCAAAAAGCCTTGGAGTTTGGATAGATAACAAACTGAGTTTGAACCATCATGTTGCTGCGATCTCCAGATCCTGCAGGTTCACTCTCTACAACATTCGCAAGATTCGGCCTTTTCTCTCACAACAGGCTACGCAGCTCCTCGTCCAGGCAATGGTCATCTCCAAACTCGACTACTGTAACTCTCTCCTGGCTGGAGCCTCTGCAGTCACCATAAAACCACTCCAGATGATCCAAAATATGGCAGCCTGTCTCATTTTCAATCAGCCAAAATACACCCATGTTACACCTCTTCTTACCTCCCTCCACTGGCTCCAGGTAGCTGCTCGCATTGAGTTCAAATCCTTGATGCTTGCCTACAGGGCTGTAAATGGAACTGCGCCCTCCTACATCAACACACTACTACCTAGATACACTCCTGCACGCTCTCTCAGATCGGCAAACGAAAGGAGACTAAAAATTCCTTCTTCACGGGGTCTCCGATTCCAATCATGTCTGTTCTCCGTTGTTGTCCCTGGCTGGTGGAACAACCTGCCCTCCTCCACACGACTAGCCGAGACTATCACCACTTTTAAGAAGAAGGTGAAAACCCTCTTATTCCAAAAATATTACAGACAAATTTAACACATACACATGCATACACATTGAACAAACAAATACAAAATGTATAAATACATTATAATTTTTCTTAGTCTAGCACCCAACACTCTCCGAGCATGCTCCTCAATGACAAGTCTAAGCCTTATCAGGGCTCTTAGTTTGTATACTCGATATTCTATAGAAATCGAACGAGAATTGCTGGTGTCTTCCCATTGTAAGTCGCTTTAGATAAAAGCGTCTGCCAAATAAAGTAAAGTAAAGTAAAGTAAAGATTGGGCATTCTTCAGCTGGTTTGTCTGTACACAAACTCTGCTTGAAAATGGGGCTTGAACACATATCAAAGAGTGAAAACTCCCGCTTTAATGTCAAATTATGATGGAGAAAAGGCAAAAAAAGCTAACAAAGCCATGTAAATACTTTCATTTTAAAAGTTTTTCAATAGTTAAAGCTTACAGCACCTGGTATTCCCAGGTAGTCTCCCATCCAAGTACTAACCAGGCCCAAGCCTTCTTAGCTTCTGAGATCAGACAAGAATGGGCATTCTTCAGCTGGTTTGTCCGTACACAAACTCTGCTTGAAAATCTTTAACTTTAAACCAAAGGGGTTTGAACACATATCAAAGAGTGAAAACTCCCGCTTTACTGTCAAATTATGATGGAGAAAAGGCAAAAAAAGCTAACAAAGCCATGTAAATACTTTCATTTTAAAAGTTTTTCAATAGTTAAAGCTTACAGCACCTGGTATTCCCAGGTAGTCTCCCATCCAAGTACTAACCAGGCCCAAGCCTTCTTAGCTTCTGAGATCAAACAAGATTGAGCATTCTTCAGCTGGTTTGTCCGTACACAAACTCTGCTTGAAAATCTTGAACTTTAAACCAAAAGGGCTTTGAAAACATTATAAAGTGCCAAAATTCCCGCTTTACTGTCAAATTATGATGGAGAAAAGGCAAAAAAAGCTAACAAAGCCATGTAAATACTTTCATTTTAAAAGTTTTTCAATAGTTAAAGCTTACAGCACCTGGTATTCCCAGGTAGTCTCCCATCCAAGTACTAACCAGGCCCAAGCCTTCATAGCTTCTGAGATCAGACAAGAATGGGCATTCTTCAGCTGGTTTGTCCGTACACAAACTCTGCTTGAAAATCTTTAACTTAAAACCAAAAAGGGGCTTGAACACATATCAAAGAGTGAAAACTCCCGCTTTACTGTAACATTATGATGGAGAAAAGGCAAAAAAAGCTAACAAAGCCATGTAAATACTTTCATTTTAAAAGTTTTTCAATAGTTAAAGCTTACAGCACCTGGTATTCCCAGGTAGTCTCCCATCCAAGTACTAACTAGGCCCAAGCCTTCTTAGCTTCTGAGATCAGACAAGATTGGGCATTCTTCAGCTGGTTTGTCTGTACACAAACTCTGCTTGAAAATCTTGAACTTTAAACCAAAGGGGCTTGAACACATATCAAAGAGTGAAAACTCCCGCTTTACTGTCAAATTATGATGGAGAAAAGGCAAAAAGTTGGAGTGGTAAGCTTTTATTTGCAATACAACAAATAAAGTGCACACCTTCTAGAGGCAATGCAATACTGGGTCGATGAATGGAGCGGATGGAGCAGGCCCTATTGCCAACTCCCTGTTCTAAAAATCCGCTTAATATGACATATCAGATATTAAATTGACATCAGGGTGCGTAGCACCTGAAGGCCGAGGGCTGGAAAATCCCACCTAATCGATTCAGCTCCAAGCCTGTGAATGATCGTTGTAGAGCACACACAGACAAAGAAACATGAAGAGAAGTTTAAAAAAAAAAAAAAAAAAAAAGGCGGGAAAACATATCAAAGAAAGAAAATACCCCTTAACTTACTTAAAAAAAGCTAACAAAGTGATGTAAATACTTTCATTTTAAAAGTTTAACAATAGTTAAAGCTTACAGCAGCTGGCATTCCCACGTAGTCTCCCATCCAAGTACTAACCAGGCCCAAGCCTTCTTAGCTTCTGAGATCAGACAAGATTGGGCAATCTTCTGCTGGCATGTCTGTAAGCAAACTCTGCTTGAAAATATTGGACTTTAAACAAAAGGGCTTTGAAAACATTATAAAGTGCAAAAACTCCCGCTTTACTGTCAAATTATAATGGAGAAAAGGCAAAAAAAGCTAACAAAGCCATGTAAATACTTTCATTTTAAAAGTTTTTCAATTGTTAAAGCTTACAGCACCTGGTATTCCCAGGTAGTCTCCCATCCAAGTACTAACCAGGCCCAAGCCTTCATAGCTTCTGAGATCAGACAAGAATGGGCATTCTTCAGCTGGTTTGTCCGTACACAAACTCTGCTGGAAAATCTTTAACTTTAAACCAAAGGGGTTTGAACACATATCAAAGAGTGAAAACTCCCGCTTTACTGTCAAATTATGATGGAGAAAAGGCAAAAAAAGCTAACAAAGCTATGTAAATACTTTCATTTTAAAAGTTTTTCAATAGTTAAAGCTTACAGCACCTGTTATTCCCAGGTAGTCTCCCATCCAAGTACTAACCAGGCCCAAGCCTTCTTAGCTTCTGAGATCAAACAAGATTGGGCATTCTTCAGCTGGTTTGTCCGTACACAAACTCTGCTTGAAAATCTTTAACTTTAAACCAAAAAGGGGCTTGAACACATATCAAAGAGTGAAAACTCCCGCTTTACTGTCAAATTATGATGGAGAAAAGGCAAAAAAAGCTAACAAAGCCATGTAAATACTTTCATTTTAAAAGTTTTTCAATAGTTAAAGCTTACAGCACCTGGTATTCCCAGGTAGTCTCCCATCCAAGTACTGTCTCCACAACTGTCCCCCGTCCATCCTTCATTAGACAAAACCTTCACACTGTCTCACCTTCATCTGTATCTTCCTGCATTCTTTCACATCTCCCAACCCCTGACTCATTCCTCTCCTTACCACTAGAGACCGCTACTAACTCTCTCCTCACCTCACTTTCCCTTTCCATTGATCAACTCTGTCCTATATCAACTAAACCCAAAAGGACTTCTCCCCCTGCGCCCTGGCTCTCCGATACATTGCGTAGCAATCGAAGAGTTCTTCGAGCAGCGGAGAGAAAATACAAGAAATCTCAACTTGACTCAGACCTACTGGATTACCAGAATCTTCTGCGCAAATTTTCTACTAACCTCACTACTGCTAAAACTGCTTTCTACAAAACAAAACTAGAAGCCTCTGCCCACAACCCTCAAAAACTCCACAACATCTTCTTATCCCTACTCAACCCCCCGACTTCCCCTGCCCCAACTTCATTAACAGCTGATGATTTTGCCAACTTCTTCACAGGGAAGATTGAAAAAATCTGTAAGACATTCTCCACCACTAATCCTACTCTTCCCTCTGAAAATTCGACAACTACTCTAAATCAATTTTCTAAAATCACATCTGATGAAATCATTCAGATTATTTCCACAGGCAACCCAACCACCTGTCCACTAGATCCAATACCTTCTGCAATGTTTCAAACTATCTCCCCTGACCTCATCCCTTTCATTTCTTATATCATAAACGGCTCAATCTCATCTGGCCACGTACCATCCGCCTTCAAAACAGCCAGGGTTCTTCCAATCCTAAAGAAACCCACTGCTGATCCTACAGACATTAACAATTACAGACCAGTTTCCCTCCTCTCGTTTCTATCCAAAATCCTTGAGCGCTGTGTCTACAACCAGCTATCACTCCATTTATCACAGAACAACCTCCTGGATCCTAACCAGTCTGGCTTCAGAACAGCTCATTCCACCGAGACTGCCCTTTTGGCGGTTACCGAGCAGCTACATGCAGCCAGATTGGCAAAACTGTCATCAGTTCTTATTCTCCTTGACCTATCTGCTGCATTTGACACCGTTAACCACAAGACTCTCTTGTCAATCCTGAAGAGGCTTGGAATTCGGGGCTCAGCATGGCAGTGGTTTGCTTCCTACCTTGATGAGCGATCTTACCAAGTGACTTGGAAAGGATCCACCTCTACCTCACGTAGACTCTCCACTGGTGTCCCTCAAGGCTCGGTGCTAGGTCCTCTCCTTTTCTCCCTCTACACGAGATCACTTGGTGAGGTCATTTCCTCACATGGATTATCCTACCACTGCTATGCTGACGACACACAACTCCTCTTCTCCTTTCCTCCCTCTGATCTACATGCTGCTTCCAAAATCTCTGCATGTCTAACAGACATCTCGTCTTGGATGGCAGCCCATCACCTCCAACTCAATCCCACCAAAACTGAACTAATATTCATTCCAGCAGATTCTTCACCACATCAGGATCTTGCTATTTACCTAGACAACTCGCAGCTCTCTCCTTCTGCAACAGCCCGCAACCTTGGCGTAACAATAGACAACCAACTCTCCTTCTCAACTCACATCAGCAATCTTTCCCGCTCATGTAGATTCCTTCTCTACAATATCAGACGAATCCGCCCTTACCTGTCAACCCAGGCCACCCAACTACTGGTTCAGTCCTTAGTAATCTCACGACTGGACTACTGCAACTCCCTTCTAGCTGGTCTACCTCTATGTACCATCCGACCTCTACAACTCATACAAAATGCAGCAGCACGACTGATCTTCAACCTTCCCAAATTCTCCCATACCACCCCTCTGCTACGTTCCCTTCACTGGCTCCCAGTAGCTGCACGCATCAGGTTCAAAATACTGATGCTGGCCTACAAAGCCAAACATGGAGCAGCACCATCCTACCTCACAGCCCTTATTACACCCCGCACTGCACCTCGTCTACTCCGAGCCTCCAGTACTGCTCGCCTGGTCCCTCCATCTCTGAAGGTAAAAGGAAAACATTCATCTAGACTCTTCTCCGTCTTGGCCCCTCGGTGGTGGAATGAACTTCCCCTCGAGGTCAGAACAGCTCAGTCACTGAGCACCTTCAAACGACAGCTCAAGACCTTCCTCTTTAAAGAATATTTAGATTAAATTGTAATTTTCTTGTCAAACTTTGTGTACAGAATCTACAACAAAGTGAATTAAATAGATGTATTCATAGTTGGGGTCCTAGTGAACCGGAATTGATCTCTTCATCGATGGTAACTTGAAAGCACGTTGTAAGTCGCTCTGGATAAGGGCGTCTGCCAAATGCCGTAAATGTAAATGTAAATGTAACTAGGCCCAAGCCTTCTTAGCTTCTGAGATCAGACAAGATTGGGCATTCTTCAGCTGGTTTGTCTGTACACAAACTCTGCTTGAAAATCTTGAACTTTAAACCAAAGGGGCTTGAACACATATCAAAGAGTGAAAACTCCCGCTTTACTGTCAAATTATGATGGAGAAAAGGCAAAAAGTTGGAGTGGTAAGCTTTTTGTTTGCAATACAACAAATAAAGTGCACACCTTCTAGAGGCAATGCAATACTGGGTCGATGAATGGAGCGGATGGAGCAGGCCCTATTGCCAACTCCCTGTTCTAAAAATCCGCTTAATATGACATATCAGATATTAAATTGACATCAGGGTGCGTAGCACCTGAAGGCCGAGGGCTGGAAAACCCCACCTAATCGATTCAGCTCCAAGCCTGTGAATGATCGTTGTAGAGCACACACAGACAAAGAAACCTAAAGAGAAGTTAAAAAAAAAAAAAAAAAGAAAAAAGGCGGGAAAACATATCAAAGAAAGAAAATACCCCTTAACTTACTTTAAAAAAAGTTAACAAAGTGATGTAAATACTTTCATTTTAAAAGTTTTCAATAGTTAAAGCTTACTGCACCTGGCATTCCTACGTAGTCTCCCATCCAAGTACTAACCAGGCCCAGGCCTTCTTAGCTTCTGAGATCAGACAAGATTGGGCAATCTTCAGCTGGCATGTCTGTAAGCAAACTCTGTTTGAAAATCTTGGACTTTAAACAAAAGGGCTTTGAAAACATTATAAAGTGCGAAAACTCCCGCTTTACTGTCAAATTATGACTGAGAAAAGGCAAAAAAGCTAACAAAGCCATGTAAATACTTTTATTTTAAAAGTTTTTCAATAGTTAAAGCTTACAGCACCTGGTATTCCCAGTTAGTCTCCCATCCAAGTACTAACCAGGCCCAAGCCTTCTTAGCTTCTGAGATAAGACAAGATTGGGCATTCTTCAGCTGGTTTGTCCGTACACAAACTCTGCTTGAAAATCTTGAACTTTAAACCAAAGGGGCTTAAACACATATCAAAGAGTGAAAACTCCCGCTTTACTGTCAAATTATGATGGAGAAAAGGCAAAAAAGTTAACAAAGCCATGTAAATACTTTTATTTTAAAAGTTTTTCAATAGTTAAAGCTTACAGCACCTGGTATTCCCAGGTAGTCTCCCATCCAAGTACTAACCAGGCCCAAGCCTTCTTAGCTTCTGAGATAAGACAAGATCGGGCATTCTTCAGCTGGTTTGTCCGTACACAAACTCTGCTTGAAAATCTTGAACTTTAAACAAAAGGGGCTTAAACACATATCAAAGAGTGAAAACTCCCGCTTTACTGTCAAATTATGATGGAGAAAAGGCAAAAAAGTTAACAAAGCCATGTAAATACTTTTATTTTAAAAGTTTTTCAATAGTTAAAGCTTACAGCACCTGGTATTCCCAGGTAGTCTCCCATCCAAGTACTAACCAGGCCCAAGCCTTCTTAGCTTCTGAGATAAGACAAGATTGGGCATTCTTCAGCTGGTTTGTCCATACACAAACTCTGCTTGAAAATCTTTAACTTTAAACCAAAGGGGCTTGAACACATATCAAAGAGTGAAAACTCCCGCTTTACTGTCAAATTATGATGGAGAAAAGGCAAAAAGTTGGAGTGGTAAGCTTTTTGTTTGCAATACAACAAATAAAGTGCACACCTTCTAGAGGCAATGCAATACTGGGTCGATGAATGGAGCGGATGGAGCAGGCCCTATTGCCAACTCCCTGTTCTAAAAATCCGCTTAATATGACATATCAGATATTAAATTGACATCAGGGTGCGTAGCACCTGAAGGCCGAGGGCTGGAAAACCCCACCTAATCGATTCAGCTCCAAGCCTGTGAATGATCGTTGTAGAGCACACACAGACAAAGAAACCTGAAGAGAAGTTAAAAAAAAAAAAAAGAAAAAAAGGCGGGAAAACATATCAAAGAAAGAAAATACCCCTTAACTTACTTTAAAAAAAGTTAACAAAGTGATGTAAATACTTTCATTTTAAAAGTTTTCAATAGTTAAAGCTTACTGCACCTGGCATTCCTACGTAGTCTCCCATCCAAGTACTAACCAGGCCCAGGCCTTCTTAGCTTCTGAGATCAGACAAAATTGGGCAATCTTCAGCTGGCATGTCTGTAAGCAAACTCTGCTTGAAAATCTTGGACTTTAAACAAAAGGGCTTTGAAAACATTATAAAGTGCGAAAACTCTTGCTTTACTGTCAAATTATGACTGAGAAAAGGCAAAAAAGCTAACAAAGCCATGTAAATACTTTTATTTTAAAAGTTTTTCAATAGTTAAAGCTTACAGCACCTGGTATTCCCAGGTAGTCTCCCAACCAAGTACTAACCAGGCCCAAGCCTTCTTAGCTTCTGAGATCAGACAAGATTGGGCATTCTTCAGCTGGTTTGTCCGTACACAAACTCTGCTTGAAAATCTTGAACTTTAAACCAAAGGGGCTTAAACACATATCAAAGAGTGAAAACTCCCGCTTTACTGTCAAATTATGATGGAGAAAAGGCAAAAAAAGCTAACAAAGCAATGTAAATACTTTCATTTTAAAAGTTTTTCAATAGTTAAAGCTTACAGCACCTGGTATTCCCAGGTAGTCTCCCATCCAAGTACTAAGCAGGCCCAAGCCTTCTTAGCTTCTGAGATCAGACAAGATTGGGCATTCTTCAGCTGGTTTGTCCATACACAAACTCTGCTTGAAAATCTTGAACTTTAAAGCAAAGGGGCTTGAACACATATCAAAGAGTGAAAACTCCCGTCAGGGTGCGTAGCACCTGAAGGCCGAGGGCTGGAAAACCCCACCTAATCGATTCAGCTCCAAGCCTGTGAATGATCGTTGTAGAGCACACACAGACAAAGAAACCTGAAGAGAAGTTAAAAAAAAAAAGAAAAAAGGCGGGAAAACATATCAAAGAAAGAAAATACCCCTTAACTTACTTTAAAAAAAGTTAACAAAGTGATGTAAATACTTTCATTTTAAAAGTTTTTAATAGTTAAAGCTTACTGCACCTGGCATTCCTACGAAGTCTCCCATCCAAGTACTAACCAGGCCCAGGCCTTCTTAGCTTCTGAGATCAGACAAGATTGGGCAATCTTCAGCTGGCATGTCTGTAAGCAAACTCTGCTTGAAAATCTTGGACTTTAAACAAAAGGGCTTTGAAAACATTATAAAGTGCGAAAACTCCCGCTTTACTGTCAAATTATGACTGAGAAAAGGCAAAAAAGCTAACAAAGCCATGTAAATACTTTCATTTTAAAAGTTTTCAATAGTTAAAGCTTACTGCACCTGGCATTCCTACGTAGTCTCCCATCCAAGTACTAACCAGGCCCAGGCCTTCTTAGCTTCTGAGATCAGACAAAATTGGGCAATCTTCAGCTGGCATGTCTGTAAGCAAACTCTGCTTGAAAATCTTGGACTTTAAACAAAAGGGCTTTGAAAACATTATAAAGTGCGAAAACTCTTGCTTTACTGTCAAATTATGATGGAGAAAAGGCAAAAAGTTGGAGTGGTAAGCTTTTATTTGCAATACAACAAATAAAGTGCACACCTTCTAGAGGCAATGCAATACTGGGTCGATGAATGGAGCGGATGGAGCAGGCCCTATTGCCAACTCCCTGTTCTAAAAATCCGCTTAATATGACATATCAGATATTAAATTGACATCAGGGTGCGTAGCACCTGAAGGCCGAGGGCTGGAAAATCCCACCTAATCGATTCAGCTCCAAGCCTGTGAATGATCGTTGTAGAGCACACACAGACAAAGAAACATGAAGAGAAGTTTAAAAAAAAAAAAAAAAAAGGCGGGAAAACATATCAAAGAAAGAAAATACCCCTTAACTTACTTAAAAAAAGCTAACAAAGTGATGTAAATACTTTCATTTTAAAAGTTTAACAATAGTTAAAGCTTACAGCAGCTGGCATTCCCACGTAGTCTCCCATCCAAGTACTAACCAGGCCCAAGCCTTCTTAGCTTCTGAGATCAGACAAGATTGGGCAATCTTCTGCTGGCATGTCTGTAAGCAAACTCTGCTTGAAAATCTTGGACTTTAAACAAAAGGGCTTTGAAAACATTATAAAGTGCAAAAACTCCCGCTTTACTGTCAAATTATAATGGAGAAAAGGCAAAAAAAGCTAACAAAGCCATGTAAATACTTTCATTTTAAAAGTTTTTCAATTGTTAAAGCTTACAGCACCTGGTATTCCCAGGTAGTCTCCCATCCAAGTACTAACCAGGCCCAAGCCTTCATAGCTTCTGAGATCAGACAAGAATGGGCATTCTTCAGCTGGTTTGTCCGTACACAAACTCTGCTGGAAAATCTTTAACTTTAAACCAAAGGGGTTTGAACACATATCAAAGAGTGAAAACTCCCGCTTTACTGTCAAATTATGATGGAGAAAAGGCAAAAAAAGCTAACAAAGCCATGTAAATAATTTCATTTTAAAAGTTTTTCAATAGTTAAAGCTTACAGCACCTGGTATTCCCAGGTAGTCTCCCATCCAAGTACTAACTAGGCCCAAGCCTTCTTAGCTTCTGAGATCAGACAAGATTGGGCATTCTTCAGCTGGTTTGTCTGTACACAAACTCTGCTTGAAAATCTTGAACTTTAAACCAAAGGGGCTTGAACACATATCAAAGAGTGAAAACTCCCGCTTTACTGTCAAATTATGATGGAGAAAAGGCAAAAAAAGCTAACAAAGCCATGTAAATACTTTCATTTTAAAAGTTTTTCAATAGTTAAAGCTTACAGCACCTGGTATTCCCAGGTAGTCTCCCATCCAAGTACTGTCTCCACAACTGTCCCCCGTCCATCCTTCATTAGACAAAACCTTCACACTGTCTCACCTTCATCTGTATCTTCCTGCATTCTTTCACATCTCCCAACCCCTGACTCATTCCTCTCCTTACCACTAGAGACCGCTACTAACTCTCTCCTCACCTCACTTTCCCTTTCCATTGATCAACTCTGTCCTATATCAACTAAACCCAAAAGGACTTCTCCCCCTGCGCCCTGGCTCTCCGATACATTGCGTAGCAATCGAAGAGTTCTTCGAGCAGCGGAGAGAAAATACAAGAAATCTCAACTTGACTCAGACCTACTGGATTACCAGAATCTTCTGCGCAAATTTTCTACTAACCTCACTACTGCTAAAACTGCTTTCTACAAAACAAAACTAGAAGCCTCTGCCCACAACCCTCAAAAACTCCACAACATCTTCTTATCCCTACTCAACCCCCCGACTTCCCCTGCCCCAACTTCATTAACAGCTGATGATTTTGCCAACTTCTTCACAGGGAAGATTGAAAAAATCTGTAAGACATTCTCCACCACTAATCCTACTCTTCCCTCTGAAAATTCGACAACTACTCTAAATCAATTTTCTAAAATCACATCTGATGAAATCATTCAGATTATTTCCACAGGCAACCCAACCACCTGTCCACTAGATCCAATACCTTCTGCAATGTTTCAAACTATCTCCCCTGACCTCATCCCTTTCATTTCTTATATCATAAACGGCTCAATCTCATCTGGCCACGTACCATCCGCCTTCAAAACAGCCAGGGTTCTTCCAATCCTAAAGAAACCCACTGCTGATCCTACAGACATTAACAATTACAGACCAGTTTCCCTCCTCTCGTTTCTATCCAAAATCCTTGAGCGCTGTGTCTACAACCAGCTATCACTCCATTTATCACAGAACAACCTCCTGGATCCTAACCAGTCTGGCTTCAGAACAGCTCATTCCACCGAGACTGCCCTTTTGGCGGTTACCGAGCAGCTACATGCAGCCAGATTGGCAAAACTGTCATCAGTTCTTATTCTCCTTGACCTATCTGCTGCATTTGACACCGTTAACCACAAGACTCTCTTGTCAATCCTGAAGAGGCTTGGAATTCGGGGCTCAGCATGGCAGTGGTTTGCTTCCTACCTTGATGAGCGATCTTACCAAGTGACTTGGAAAGGATCCACCTCTACCTCACGTAGACTCTCCACTGGTGTCCCTCAAGGCTCGGTGCTAGGTCCTCTCCTTTTCTCCCTCTACACGAGATCACTTGGTGAGGTCATTTCCTCACATGGATTATCCTACCACTGCTATGCTGACGACACACAACTCCTCTTCTCCTTTCCTCCCTCTGATCTACATGCTGCTTCCAAAATCTCTGCATGTCTAACAGACATCTCGTCTTGGATGGCAGCCCATCACCTCCAACTCAATCCCACCAAAACTGAACTAATATTCATTCCAGCAGATTCTTCACCACATCAGGATCTTGCTATTTACCTAGACAACTCGCAGCTCTCTCCTTCTGCAACAGCCCGCAACCTTGGCGTAACAATAGACAACCAACTCTCCTTCTCAACTCACATCAGCAATCTTTCCCGCTCATGTAGATTCCTTCTCTACAATATCAGACGAATCCGCCCTTACCTGTCAACCCAGGCCACCCAACTACTGGTTCAGTCCTTAGTAATCTCACGACTGGACTACTGCAACTCCCTTCTAGCTGGTCTACCTCTATGTACCATCCGACCTCTACAACTCATACAAAATGCAGCAGCACGACTGATCTTCAACCTTCCCAAATTCTCCCATACCACCCCTCTGCTACGTTCCCTTCACTGGCTCCCAGTAGCTGCACGCATCAGGTTCAAAATACTGATGCTGGCCTACAAAGCCAAACATGGAGCAGCACCATCCTACCTCACAGCCCTTATTACACCCCGCACTGCACCTCGTCTACTCCGAGCCTCCAGTACTGCTCGCCTGGTCCCTCCATCTCTGAAGGTAAAAGGAAAACATTCATCTAGACTCTTCTCCGTCTTGGCCCCTCGGTGGTGGAATGAACTTCCCCTTTGAGGTCAGAACAGCTCAGTCACTGAGCACCTTCAAACGACAGCTCAAGACCTTCCTCTTTAAAGAATATTTAGATTAAATTGTAATTTTCTTGTCAAACTTTGTGTACAGAATCTACAACAAAGTGAATTAAATAGATGTATTCATAGTTGGGGTCCTAGTGAACCGGAATTGATCTCTTCATCGATGGTAACTTGAAAGCACGTTGTAAGTCGCTCTGGATAAGGGCGTCTGCCAAATGCCGTAAATGTAAATGTAAATGTAACTAGGCCCAAGCCTTCTTAGCTTCTGAGATCAGACAAGATTGGGCATTCTTCAGCTGGTTTGTCTGTACACAAACTCTGCTTGAAAATCTTGAACTTTAAACCAAAGGGGCTTGAACACATATCAAAGAGTGAAAACTCCCGCTTTACTGTCAAATTATGATGGAGAAAAGGCAAAAAGTTGGAGTGGTAAGCTTTTTGTTTGCAATACAACAAATAAAGTGCACACCTTCTAGAGGCAATGCAATACTGGGTCGATGAATGGAGCGGATGGAGCAGGCCCTATTGCCAACTCCCTGTTCTAAAAATCCGCTTAATATGACATATCAGATATTAAATTGACATCAGGGTGCGTAGCACCTGAAGGCCGAGGGCTGGAAAACCCCACCTAATCGATTCAGCTCCAAGCCTGTGAATGATCGTTGTAGAGCACACACAGACAAAGAAACCTGAAGAGAAGTTAAAAAAAAAAAAAAAAAGAAAAAAGGCGGGAAAACATATCAAAGAAAGAAAATACCCCTTAACTTACTTTAAAAAAAGTTAACAAAGTGATGTAAATACTTTCATTTTAAAAGTTTTCAATAGTTAAAGCTTACTGCACCTGGCATTCCTACGTAGTCTCCCATCCAAGTACTAACCAGGCCCAGGCCTTCTTAGCTTCTGAGATCAGACAAGATTGGGCAATCTTCAGCTGGCATGTCTGTAAGCAAACTCTGCTTGAAAATCTTGGACTTTAAACAAAAGGGCTTTGAAAACATTATAAAGTGCGAAAACTCCCGCTTTACTGTCAAATTATGACTGAGAAAAGGCAAAAAAGCTAACAAAGCCATGTAAATACTTTTATTTTAAAAGTTTTTCAATAGTTAAAGCTTACAGCACCTGGTATTCCCAGTTAGTCTCCCATCCAAGTACTAACCAGGCCCAAGCCTTCTTAGCTTCTGAGATAAGACAAGATTGGGCATTCTTCAGCTGGTTTGTCCGTACACAAACTCTGCTTGAAAATCTTGAACTTTAAACCAAAGGGGCTTAAACACATATCAAAGAGTGAAAACTCCCGCTTTACTGTCAAATTATGATGGAGAAAAAGGCAAAAAAGTTAACAAAGCCATGTAAATACTTTTATTTTAAAAGTTTTTCAATAGTTAAAGCTTACAGCACCTGGTATTCCCAGGTAGTCTCCCATCCAAGTACTAACCAGGCCCAAGCCTTCTTAGCTTCTGAGATAAGACAAGATCGGGCATTCTTCAGCTGGTTTGTCCGTACACAAACTCTGCTTGAAAATCTTGAACTTTAAACAAAAGGGGCTTAAACACATATCAAAGAGTGAAAACTCCCGCTTTACTGTCAAATTATGATGGAGAAAAGGCAAAAAAGTTAACAAAGCCATGTAAATACTTTTATTTTAAAAGTTTTTCAATAGTTAAAGCTTACAGCACCTGGTATTCCCAGGTAGTCTCCCATCCAAGTACTAACCAGGCCCAAGCCTTCTTAGCTTCTGAGATAAGACAAGATTGGGCATTCTTCAGCTGGTTTGTCCATACACAAACTCTGCTTGAAAATCTTTAACTTTAAACCAAAGGGGCTTGAACACATATCAAAGAGTGAAAACTCCCGCTTTACTGTCAAATTATGATGGAGAAAAGGCAAAAAAGTTGGAGTGGTAAGCTTTTTGTTTGCAATACAACAAATAAAGTGCACACCTTCTAGAGGCAATGCAATACTGGGTCGATGAATGGAGCGGATGGAGCAGGCCCTATTGCCAACTCCCTGTTCTAAAAATCCGCTTAATATGACATATCAGATATTAAATTGACATCAGGGTGCGTAGCACCTGAAGGCCGAGGGCTGGAAAACCCCACCTAATCGATTCAGCTCCAAGCCTGTGAATGATCGTTGTAGAGCACACACAGACAAAGAAACCTGAAGAGAAGTTAAAAAAAAAAAAAAGAAAAAAGGCGGGAAAACATATCAAAGAAAGAAAATACCCCTTAACTTACTTTAAAAAAAGTTAACAAAGTGATGTAAATACTTTCATTTTAAAAGTTTTCAATAGTTAAAGCTTACTGCACCTGGCATTCCTACGTAGTCTCCCATCCAAGTACTAACCAGGCCCAGGCCTTCTTAGCTTCTGAGATCAGACAAAATTGGGCAATCTTCAGCTGGCATGTCTGTAAGCAAACTCTGCTTGAAAATCTTGGACTTTAAACAAAAGGGCTTTGAAAACATTATAAAGTGCGAAAACTCTTGCTTTACTGTCAAATTATGACTGAGAAAAGGCAAAAAAGCTAACAAAGCCATGTAAATACTTTTATTTTAAAAGTTTTTCAATAGTTAAAGCTTACAGCACCTGGTATTCCCAGGTAGTCTCCCAACCAAGTACTAACCAGGCCCAAGCCTTCTTAGCTTCTGAGATAAGACAAGATTGGGCATTCTTCAGCTGGTTTGTCCGTACACAAACTCTGCTTGAAAATCTTGAACTTTAAACCAAAGGGGCTTAAACACATATCAAAGAGTGAAAACTCCCGCTTTACTGTCAAATTATGATGGAGAAAAGGCAAAAAAAGCTAACAAAGCAATGTAAATACTTTCATTTTAAAAGTTTTTCAATAGTTAAAGCTTACAGCACCTGGTATTCCCAGGTAGTCTCCCATCCAAGTACTAAGCAGGCCCAAGCCTTCTTAGCTTCTGAGATCAGACAAGATTGGGCATTCTTCAGCTGGTTTGTCCATACACAAACTCTGCTTGAAAATCTTGAACTTTAAAGCAAAGGGGCTTGAACACATATCAAAGAGTGAAAACTCCCGTCACGGTGCGTAGCACCTGAAGGCCGAGGGCTGGAAAACCCCACCTAATCGATTCAGCTCCAAGCCTGTGAATGATCGTTGTAGAGCACACACAGACAAAGAAACCTGAAGAGAAGTTAAAAAAAAAAGAAAAAAGGCGGGAAAACATATCAAAGAAAGAAAATACCCCTTAACTTACTTTAAAAAAAGTTAACAAAGTGATGTAAATACTTTCATTTTAAAAGTTTTTAATAGTTAAAGCTTACTGCACCTGGCATTCCTACGAAGTCTCCCATCCAAGTACTAACCAGGCCCAGGCCTTCTTAGCTTCTGAGATCAGACAAGATTGGGCAATCTTCAGCTGGCATGTCTGTAAGCGAACTCTGCTTGAAAATCTTGGACTTTAAACAAAAGGGCTTTGAAAACATTATAAAGTGCGAAAACTCCCGCTTTACTGTCAAATTATGACTGAGAAAAGGCAAAAAAGCTAACAAAGCCATGTAAATACTTTCATTTTAAAAGTTTTCAATAGTTAAAGCTTACTGCACCTGGCATTCCTACGTAGTCTCCCATCCAAGTACTAACCAGGCCCAGGCCTTCTTAGCTTCTGAGATCAGACAAAATTGGGCAATCTTCAGCTGGCATGTCTGTAAGCAAACTCTGCTTGAAATCTTGGACTTTAAACAAAAGGGCTTTGAAAACATTATAAAGTGCGAAAACTCTTGCTTTACTGTCAAATTATGACTGAGAAAAGGCAAAAAAGCTAACAAAGCCATGTAAATACTTTCATTTTAAAAGTTTTTCAATAGTTAAAGCTTACAGCACCTGGCATTCCCAGGTAGTCTCCCATCCAAGTACTAACCAGGCCCAAGCCTTCTTAGCTTCTGAGATCAGACAAGATTGGCCATTCTTCAGCTGGTTTGTCCGTACACAAACTCTGCTTGAAAATCTTGAACTTTAAACCAAAGGGGCTTGAACACATATCAAAGAGTGAAAACTCCCACTTTACTGTCAAATTATGATGGAGAAAAGGCAAAAAAAAGCTAACAAAGCCATGTAAATACTTTCATTTTAAAAGTTTTTCAATAGTTAAAGCTTACAGCACCTGGTATTCCCAGGTAGTCTCCCATCCAAGTACTAACCAGGCCCAAGCCTTCTTAGCTTCTGAGATCAGACAAGATTGGGCATTCTTCAGCTGGTTTGTCCGTACACAAACTCTATTTGAAAATCTTGAACTTTAAACCAAAGGGGCTTAAACACATATCAAAGAGTGAAAACTCCCGCTTTACTGTCAAATTATGATGGAGAAAAGGCAAAAAAGCTAACAAAGCCATGTAAATACTTTCATTTTAAAAGTTTTTCAATAGTTAAAGCTTACAGCACCTGGCATTCCCAGGTAGTCTCCCATCCAAGTACTAACCAGGCCCAAGCCTTCTTAGCTTCTGAGATAAGACAAGATTGGGCATTCTTCAGCTGGTTTGTCCGTACACAAACTCTGCTTGAAAATCTTAAACTTTAAACCAAAGGGGCTTAAACACATATCAAAGAGTGAAAACTCCCACTTTACTGTCAAATTATGATGGAGAAAAGGCAAAAAAGCTAACAAAGCCATGTAAATACTTTCATTTTAAAAGTTTTTCAATAGTTAAAGCTTACAGCACCTGGCATTCCCAGGTAGTCTCCCATCCAAGTACTAACCAGGCCCAAGCCTTCTTAGGTTCTGAGATAAGACAAGATTGGGCATTCTTCAGCTGGTTTCTCCGTACACAAACTCTGCTTGAAAATCTTGAACTTTAAACCAAAGGGCTTGAACACATATCAAAGAGTGAAAACTCCCGCTTTACTGTCAAATTATGATGCAGAAAAGGCAAAAAAGCTAACAAAGCCATGTAAATACTTTCATTTTAAAAGTTTTTTAATAGTTAAAGCTTACAGCACCTGGTATTCCCAGGTAGTCTCCCATCCAAGTACTAACCAGGCCCAAGCCTTCTTAGCTTCTGAGATCAGACAAGATTGGGCAATCTTCAGCTGGCATGTCTGTAAGCAAACTCTGCTTGAAAATCTTGGACTTTAAACAAAAGGGGCTTGAACACATATCAAAGAGTGAAAACTCCCGCTTTACTGTCAAATTATGATGCAGAAAAGGCAAAAAAAGCTAACAAAGCCATGTAAATACTTTCATTTTAAAAGTTTTTTAATAGTTAAAGCTTACAGCACCTGGTATTCCCAGGTAGTCTCCCATCCAAGTACTAACCAGGCCCAAGCCTTCTTAGCTTCTGAGATCAGACAAGATTGGGCATTCTTCAGCTGGTTTGTCCATACACCAACTCTGCTTGAAAATCTTGAACTTTAAACCAAAGGGGCTTGAACACATATCAAAGAGTGAAAACTCCCGCTTTACTGTCAAATTATGATGGAGAAAAGGCAAAAAAGTTGGAGTGGTAAGCTTTTATTTGCAATACAACAAATAAAGTGCACACCTTCTAGAGGCAATGCAATACTGGGTCGATGAATGGAGCGGATGGAGCAGGCCCTATTGCCGACTCCCTGTTCTAAAAATCCGCTTAATATGACATATCAGATATTAAACTGACATCAGGGTGCGTAGCACCTGAAGGCCGAGGGCTGGAAAACCCCACCTAATCGATTCAGCTCCAAGCCTGTGAATGATCGTTGTAGAGCACACACAGACAAAGAAACCTGAAGAGAAGTTAAAAAAAAAAAAAAAAAGAAAAAAGGCGGGAAAACATATCAAAGAAAGAAAATACCCCTTAACTTACTTTAAAAAAAGTTAACAAAGTGATGTAAATACTTTCATTTTAAAAGTTTTCAATAGTTAAAGCTTACTGCACCTGGCATTCCTACGTAGTCTCCCATCCAAGTACTAACCAGGCCCAGGCCTTCTTAGCTTCTGAGATCAGACAAGATTGGGCAATCTTCAGCTGGCATGTCTGTAAGCAAACTCTGCTTGAAAATCTTGGACTTTAAACAAAAGGGCTTTGAAAACATTATAAAGTGCGAAAACTCCCGCTTTACTGTCAAATTATGACTGAGAAAAGGCAAAAAAGTTAACAAAGCCATGTAAATACTTTTATTTTAAAAGTTTTTCAATAGTTAAAGCTTACAGCACCTGGTATTCCCAGATAGTCTCCCATCCAAGTACTAACCAGGCCCAAGCCTTCTTAGCTTCTGAGATAAGACAAGATTGGGCATTCTTCAGCTGGTTTGTCCGTACACAAACTCCTGCTTGAAAATCTTGAACTTTAAACCAAAGGGCTTAACACATATCAAAGAGTGAAAACTCCCGCTTTACTGTCAAATTATGATGGAGAAAAGGCAAAAAAGCTAACAAAGCCATGTAAATACTTTCATTTCAAAAGTTTTTCAATAGTTAAAGCTTACAGCACCTGGCAT
>NW_021629915.1:0-50306 GCF_900700375.1 Denticeps clupeoides
GCAAGCCAGGGCAACTCTTGTTGAACAGAATGTGCTGATGATATGAAGTTGATTAAAGGGCTCGCAATGCCACTTGTACTGCCATATTCTTGAGAGCACCACCCCACCACTGCTGTTTGGTTACTGTTGTGTTGCCCTTTTACCGCTCTTAACAGAAGTGTTGAATAGTTTTGCAAGTACATAAATGATTTAAAGATATATCATGTCCTGATTGGTTTATCTTAATGGTATATTAGTGGGTAATACCTAGTATATAACTTGTCATCCATATAATTCTAAGGTACACACAGTATTGCGAGATGCATGCACAATAAGCACACCAAACTTTCCAATACACATATACTGTATAATTGCTTGTAATTATTCCGAGCAATGACATCAGTACAGGCATAAGTCAGTATATGTACTATGCTTTTACAAAATGGCACACCCCAGATGTTGAGACAAACCATTGTGTGAGTACTTTTACTTAAAAAATATACTTTAAAGTAAATTTAAAAGTAAGTACTTAGGACTTTTACTTAAGTAAGATTGTTGATGTAGCACTTCTACTTTTACTTGAGTACATATTTTGCAGGTTACTTGTACTTTTACTTAAGTACTAAGCTTCTGTACTTCCTCCACCACTGCACACTATTAGTGCACCATTCAAAATTCAAAGTTTGCACTATTTTACTTTGAGCATTTGTTACTCATTTCTATAATTTAGTGCTGAAGGAGCTGCTCAGTGCTGTCAAGGTCTCCTGCATAGGGTGGGAGATGTTGTCTAACAGGGATGATAGCTTATCTACCATTCTCCTGTCACTCACCACCTCCACTGGGTTCAGAGGGCATCCTTGACCAGAGCTCCCCAGCAGACCACACCATAAAAGATAGCTGAGGCCACCACAGAGTCATAAAAGAGTGGGTCCTTCACCCCAAATGACCTGAGCCTCTACAGGAAGTACAGCTTGCTCTGCCGTTTCATTTAGAGGGCATCAGAGTTGTGAGTCCAGTCTAGTTTTATTGCTCAGATGAACACCAAGGTACCTGTAGCTCTCCACAGCCTCAATGTCCTTACCCTGGATGTTCAGTGGTTGTAATGGAGGAAGTTTGTGCCTGCGGAAGTCTACCACCAACTCCTTGGTCTTTCCAGTGTTGATCTGGAGGTAGTTCTGCTGGCACTAGTCAAAGTCCCGAGTCAGTTATCTGTACTCCTCGTCATCCCCATTTGTGACTAGGCCAGCTATTGCAGAGTCATCAGAGATCTTGTAGATTGTAGGTGAAGTCTACAGTGTAGATGAAGATGGTGAAGAAGAACGGGCCAGAACCGTTCCCTGTGGGGCCCATCTTACTGCAGACCACCCTGTCTGACACACAACCCTGAGTTCTCACATACTGTGGTGGGTTGGTGAGGTAATACATGTTGTGAGGTGATGATTCACTCCTGTGTTCTCCAGTGGAGACAAATAAAAGAACACGATTCTCACAGTGCTCCCAGCGGTCTCCAAGTGAGAGAGGGAACGATGTAGGAGGAGAATGATGGCATCATCCACTCCAGTGCCAGGCTTGTAGGCAAACTGAAGTGGTTGTGGAGTCTCAAGACTCAGATTGTTGCCTCAAGACTACAATCTGACACACATGGAACTTCTTCACCATGTCAATGAAGGAGGCAACAAATCACCCCAAAAATAATTTAGGTTGGACCCTGACACCCTTCATCTCAGATTTAAGAAAGGCCTTATTTTACTTACAAGATCAGAGGATCATTCCCTGTCCAAACTGTGTAAGGGAGTTGATTAACAAAGCATTGGTAGCTCTATGGGATTACTCTAGTACTTTACTCACTGCCTGGACTGCTCTCATTGCTACTGATTTAGGCTAGTTCATCGAGTCAAGTGTCAGGTCATGGGGCCACAGCACCACCAGGTGCCATCCTTACCTTGTCATAGCATGTGCTATCCTGTTCATTGTTACTACGTTATGGCCCTTTATTATCTTTTTGATACATAAATATGTAGTTTAACTAATCTCTGGTGTCGCACTCAACTTTTTTGACTTAATCAATTTGAAGAAAGTCATGCCAAGTCATGTCACATGTAGCGTAAAGTCCCCTGACAAGGTCTTGTCTCTTGTGTACAAATTGACCTCAAGTGCAAAAAAAGTTGGGTGTTTTTTTACAAGAAAAGGCTAATTTTATTCCCAACAGCTTTTGTAATAATATTTCAGTGCAAAACAAAATGGTCAAAAAGTATTTCAATAGTGAAAGCTTGCTAAAGCCCCATTGAGTCAATTTTGCAGAGACATAAGTGTTTGTCGCATTGTCATATGAGCTTCATTGACTAATAATGAATAATTAGGTCTCAGGTGTATAAAAAGAAACCCAGTACACTAGACCTTCACATCAACTGCAACTGACCTCTGCAAAACACGCCTACGATTCACCCTGAGACTAAAGTGTCGATTATCAAGAGGCTGGAGACCAGATCCACTGCTGATGTGGCAGACACCTTCAATGTGTCGCATCGTCAAGCACAGAGGATTAAAAAAAAGATCTGAAGAGACTGGAGACGGTTTTGACAAGCCCAGGTCAGGCAGACCCCGCAAAACAACTGCTCCGTTTGTTGGCTCAAAAATATCCAAGGCCAGCCCATTTCATACAAGGTCAACCCGAAAAAAAGGAGTCAGGAGCAGGTGGATGGCATGGAGCATTATCATTTTGGGGCAATGTCATTTTTTGGGGGGCAATTTGGGGTTTTTGGGTAAGGCTTAGCAGCAAAGTGAAATAATCAACAATGAGGAAGCAACGTCCAACATGGCTGCCAGGACTTAATGTTGGATGATGAACTGCTTTGTTCCAGTTCGTGGTCGTTGGTCTCTTGGGCACTGCAGTGCCCCCTGTGGGCCATGAGATGACATGATCACCATGACATAAGACCACTTGTATATTGACAGAAAATTAAAGCTATTCAAACAGAAAAAACCTGAAATAGCCCACCTCAGGTGGACACACCTGTAGCCGAACTTGAGATATGAAATAAAAAGATATTAATAGTAATAAACAAATATCTTTCAAATGTATGAGCAGCTATGGCATCAGCTTTGATCAGGAACGTGCAGAAAAAATATGCACACCTGGTAGGCCCTCCTAAACAAGATGATTGGCTCTGTGCAGTTCAGCCCACTCTAAGATCACTACAAATACAGCAGGAATTCTTCACACACACACTTTTGCTCTCACCTCTTGCACAACCTTCAGGAGTACGGGAATGGCTTCAAATCCTGTAAACAAGATTTTTGTGTACGAGAATCCTGACTTTCAAGGCGTGAGCCGGGAGTTCACTGAGTATTGTCCAGACCTTCGGATGTTAGTTTTAATGACTGTATCTCCTCTGTGAAGGTCATAGGGCAGCCATGGGTGTTATACGAACACCCCCCACTGTCAGGGTGCCCAGTTCTACTTTGAGGAGGGTGAATGTCGATCAGTGGAGTGGCATGAGGTAATTTCTTCACTGGAACAGGTGAAAGAAGATCTGACAAATCCTCAGATCACACTGTATGAGGATCAAAACTATGGGGGTAGGAGCATTACCCTCAACTGTGAGACAAACTTAATGTTTGGCAATTTCAATGATATGATTTCTTCCTGCCGAGTGGACAGAGGAGCATGGGTCCTGTATGAGCATCCAAACAGAGGTGGTCGTTTCAATTCTGGTCAGAGCTGGAAGAGAATTTCCAAGCATAGGCTGGATTGACAACCAAGTGTCTTGGGCTCGTCCTCTTAAACCTGGGAGACCCAAGATAACAGCAGAGCTCCTCTGGGACAAGAAAGAAGAAAACACCAAATCAGTCGTCATTGACTCCATCTGTGGTGTGAATCGTGGAAAACATGAGCAGACCTTCTCCTCTGAGCTCAGTCGGGAGTATGAAGGTTCTGTCACCGAGAGCTTCAACTTCAGCAATGCTACACAGATAAGTGTGGGGATGTCATTTGGGTTTGATATTGGTATAGTAAAATCAGAGGTCAATGTGAATGTGAGTAACACTTTCACCGTGGAGAAGGGGACAAGCAACACCAAGACGGAAAAGAAGGGTGTGAAGATTTCCATACCAGCCACCATCCATCCACACACCAAGCTCACTGTGAATGTAGTGAGAAAAGAGGTTGATGTGAAGGTTCCAGTCAAAATAACGATCCAGTCAGGCTACAACTCTTCGACTGAATACGGGGAATACAGGTGCCAGGCTGGGAACACGATCTTGGCTGAATACCAAGAAGAGGACATTTAAGGCTGCAGTAAAAGTAAAAAAAAGAATTATAACCATATCATATACACAGCAAACTAAATACTACTTACTAATAAAATACAGAATTCTTACTTTGTAATCTTATACACCATAACCTATAGAGCATTTCTTTGTTTCATTTTTCCATAACTAAAATGCTTAAAATGTAAGTCTGTCAGTCTTGATATATTGGTGTACCTCTTGTGATTTGGTGAAACTGGTGTGATTTTATCCCATATGTTAACCTCAATGTATTACTGAAAGTGATAATCATTGTGACAATTATTATTAAATGATTAGCATTATTAAACTAAGCATTTTTGTTTTTGTTGCATCAAAAACAAAATACCCAAAAATTATGTATATTCTGGATAAGCAGATTTGCAATACCTATGAGAATCATGAGATCAGAGTGATATATTATGGAATAAAACACATATGTATATACAGATTAAAGAAATGAAAACAAACATTTAATTTCTGGAATGTCTGGAAACGTCATAACTGCATTGTCTTTTTAGACATCAGAAGCATTATTGTCTTCACAAATTTCAGAACAGTTAAAAAAAAAAAAAGCCTCGTTTACATTTAAAATGAGACACCAGTGGTTTAACACACGAGGGGCCCATTTCAGAAAGGAGTTTACAAGTGAAAAATGTTAAGCCTGAAATGAGAGAAACTCTGGGTTTTCCGTTTCAAAGTGGCAGGTTTGTCAAACTCGAGAAAGCAGGGTAAGTCAAGCCTGTTTCTGAAAAAGAGGTAACTTTTACTTAGAGTCAGTTACCGTGGTAACTTACTCTGTGAACCTAACCTGGTCAGGAACCTGTTTTATTCTCTAATCTGTGAGTTTCTGTTGGTCTCCTCCCCTGTTTTAAAGATGAAGCAGTTAAGGGAAATGCATGTACTTTTTTGGATGAGGAGACTGTATTAATTCGAAGAGAATTACATTGACGCCGGGCAAGGATTTTGAGACCCAGAGTGGATTTCTTTTCTTTTCTCCATACATTTGTGTTTGAGCGTTACCGTTTTACGTTGCAATCAATTACATAAATCCATAATCTAATCCGTTCTTAGATTACTAACATTACCCATTGTGGCCGCGCTCTTACATCCGGGCAGATACTATGTGCAGCTTTACGTTTCTTTGCTAGGGGAAGATTACTGTAGATTATTGGGGATGCTGTGCATATTAGTAAGGCCACTGTATGCAGGGACACAATGGTAGTAAGTGGGATTTGAACCTGGGTCTCCTGGTTCATAGGCAAGTGTCACTCACTAGGCTTCTACCACCCACTGATAAATGCCTTAAATGTAAATAGATAAAGTGTATCCAAGTATTGCTCCCATGAAGCCTGGGCTCTTGAGCTTTTGTGAGCTGCAGGCTGTGCTTCGGCACCTGTCAAGAGAAATTAGAAAGTTCCACACCTACATCAAAAAAAAGCTCACTCCCAGGTTCACGTGAAATCAGAGCGTGCTGTAGATGTGAAGGTGGTGGAAGTAAAAGAGATCTCCGTACTGACAGAGGTGACTGCATTAGTCCAGAAACTGGCTCTCAACCAAGAGGAGCAGATGGATAAACTGTCTGTCTGTTTATTAAATTAATGAATTTCATGTCATCATATTGGAGATCTTTCTGGTATGTTTTCTGTCTATATTATGAGCCATTTCTTCAAGTTGTGGGAGACTGTTTTCTGTTTGCAGAATATAATACTAGAATAGGCATAAAGACAACTTCTGGCCCACAAGGTGGCATCACAGTCTCGTTTTATGATTAACTGCCTCACCTATTTCTTCTGTGTCCTGATCGACCTGCTTCACCTGCTTGCATATAATTGAATTGAGCAGATGCACTACAGCACTTCTTAATCACCACAAAATGCTTCTCTTGCTCTTGTCCTGTGTCATTTTTTTAATTTTCAATGATGTTTGACATCATAAAGGCTTTTGAAAAAGCTAGAGCAATTACACATTTTCTGTGTTAATTGTGGAATTGACCTTTACAGCTGAAATCACAGCCTCTAAGAATATGTTCAGTTGAAAAACTATACAAATGCCCCACCCAAGGTTACTATAATTATTATTACTTACAGCAGTAATGTTGTCAGCTTCATAAAACATACAATTGATAGTTTAAAACAGTGGTTCTCAACCGTTGCAAGTAGGTGCGAGTGGACCACATGATGGGAGGCAAAAAAAAAAACTAATTTATGATCTTTGTTTGGATTCATCAGATCTATTTTCGCTGCTAAAATAGACCAAAACAGTCATTATTTCATCAAAAATGTAAGTGACTTAATATTATTAACTTGTTTGTCATATGAAATCAGTGTGAAATTAGTGAGGTGATGGTAAATTAAGTGGTGGTCAATTGTCAGCTCTCTTGGTCGAACTGTATTGTTAACTGCATAAAACAAATAAACTAGTCAGAATATAGGCTACAGTTAAAGCTTTCCTTTAGTTTTTGTGAAACACACGCAGCCACGCACACACAAACATGTTTAAATACACTTATGTTGGTAATAAATGAATAACAATAAATTGTTGTAACAGTAATATATGCAAGTTTTGTTTTACACTGTAAAAATGTAATGATTTGCCAATGCAAAGAGAGTACCGGCACCTTTTCTTCCCACTTCAAGCACTGATTATAACACAAACAACTCATCCTCCTGGCAACTTTTTTGTCAAAAGCGACAATCCAGTGACTTTTACTGGTGTTTTTGGAGACATTTGTGGTGTTTGGAGACTCGAAAGCATGAATCACGCAGTTATGCATGGATGGTGCACAGGCAATGACGGGGCGTCAGCGTGGTCTAGCTGCTCGCGTTCAGCACGTAGCTCCACTTGTGAAATTGAAGTGCCCACATTGCATGGTTTATTGCGAAGCACTTCTTTTTGACTCCGTGCTTAACAAATCCATGAAAAAAAGTCTCATCAAATCACAGCCACTTAACACTCGATTGTTTGGGGTCCTCTGCCAGCCTTTATGTGCACAGCAAATGAGCTTTAAATTAATATGCAGGAACATATTATTGAGCTGAAGAGTGACAGAAGACTGAAGGAAGTCTTTAGCTCCTGCCCTATTTTGTCATTCTGCGCAGCCTTGATGCTGGAATATCCTGAACTCTGTGACGTCATCTTTAAGATTCTCCTTCCTTTTGCGTCAACATATTTGGGTGAGGCAGGATTCTCAAAAATGACTGCACTCAAAACTAAATACCACAATCGTGCACAAATCGAGGATGATTTGAGGCTATGTTCATCAAACATTGAGCCAAGAATTGAGGATCTTTGCAAGGCAAAGCAGGCTCAGGTCTCTCATTAACAACACCTACCTGCAAGCTTCTGTAAAAAATGCAGATGATGCCTACTATTAGGCCTAGTAATAACAACTATAATAAAGCATAAATTAATATCAGATATAATTCCCAATTATAGCAATAGCCTAGTGAAGATAATAGACCTATACTGATGGTGGTAAAAATAATAATCATAATGCATGTAACCTCATATAATTATATAGCAATAGCCTAGTATTGATGATAGGACTACCTACCGCAACTGATGATAATAATAATAAAATAATAATAATAATAATATGGGCCTAAAAATAATAGCACCGCACCCAATCTATCTATCTATCTATCTATCTATCTATCTATCTATCTATCTATCTATCTATCTATCTAGACAGGAGACAATGTAGTGGTGCCGTGTTTTACAGTTTACCCGCAATTTAATTAGCGAAGCTGGAGTTCGGTTAAGCGTGCTGAGTTAAAAGAACAAGTGGTTGCACATGTATTTTAGTTTTACTGATTCCGGAGATGAAAATCTTTTCATGCATAAAGGTGCATAGCGCAAGGCGGAGGTTCGGCGACTTTCTGGAAAAGTAGCAATTACTACACAGGACAGAAGTGCACGTATTTCTGTGCACGTGGCGGAGGCCGGGAAAACCCGCACGGCAGCAGACGGCACGGTGCTGCTGAGGCCTTGGACCACGCGAGGAGCGAGGACTTCTGATGCATAAAGGTACATGAAGAACTGCACCGACTACAGGATTATTTTGCAGACGGCGGAAGGGCCATCGATCGTGGGTACAGTACTGGAGGAAGTTGTGAGTAGACTCAACACACATATTCTCCACCAGTTTGAGCTCCACCAAGCGTGCCAACGATAATAAAAGGTACCTAGACTGTGTGAATATTTAAAACTCGGGTATTTTATATCAAAGGCTGGTTTAAATGATTCACACTCACTCCCAAAATTCCAGCTCTTCTCTGTGTGCTTGTGTGTGTGCTTAGGCATATCAATTCATATTACATTTCTATGATTTTAGTTTACAATTAAGAGCTTAAAATATAAATGCATAATGAGTTGTGGATATTTATCTCATCAGTATTCTTTTCATTGCAGTCCACAGGTGATGAATGAGAAAACCTTCTGTCAGTAGGTTTGGGCTATGAACTCTGTTCAGAGTTCAGGTTATACAGCCTGTTAATAATGATGAAGAGATTTTAACCATAAGCTGTTCTGTGAATTGTAAGTTTTGTAAGAATTGTAAGCTATGGGTTGTCTGTGTAAAAGGAAGCTTATATTTATTGAGCTACATCCTAACTTCCTCAACCTTGGGGTGTGATAGGAAGGCTTTTGAAATAAAGTACAGGCTGACATGCAGTAAGGTCTGTAGGAAAAACTGAAAGTCAGTCAGCATTCCAACGTTTCCCATCAATTAACACAAAAGAACAAAAGCCAATTTATCTCTGCGATGGCAGTGCATCCGGAAAATATTCGCAGCGTTGTGTGCATGTGAGGATAGGAGCTCATCGAAAGGGCATATAAAGTTTTAAACTGAACTCGCATGGAAAGTCATGCTCTGTGCTTGCTGCACAGGCCCACAAACATACAATGGGATTCAAAATATGCCATATTGAATGCTGAGCTGAAGTCAATAAACAGCATTCTGCCGTAAGTGTCTTTTTTGTCGGGGTGGGAGAGGGTTGTGTGAAAGCAGTTTGGCTGGTAAGCGAACTGAAACGGTCCAGATTCTGTGTCTTCATGTGCCTCTCAAAGCATTTCATCATGATGGGTGTGAGTGCTATGGGCTGCTAATCATTGAGGCAGGACACAGTTGATGTCTTTGGCACTGGGATGATGGCAGTTTTGAGGCAGGTAGGCACGACGGCTGAACTCAGCGATGTGTTGAAGATATCTGTGAAGATGTCTGTTAAGATTGATATTGCTTGCCTGATATGAAATTGAAGTGATTGTCATTGTGAGACACTGCAAGCACAGATATGATTGTCCATCAAAATGAGGAGATAAGATCACTTTTACATTCTTAATAAACACATTAAAAAACATACACAGTTGCGAAGTTAAACACAATGCAACCTTTAAATTTGATTCAGATTTTATGTCTTATACACAATCAATCATAGTACACCATGCAGTGAAATGTTTTTTAAAGTAGGACATTGCAAAAACAGTACAACAAAAAAACAGTAAGGATAAACTTGTCACACGAACCGGGATCAGAACAAGAGAGACGTGTAAGAGGAGACGAGACACCGCGGTGCGGCGGGACGCAAGGAGGCAGGTAAGTTCCTCCACGTTAATCTGCGAACGCGTACGGTGTGAGCCACCAACACCACACTGATGTTGTCGTTCGCGTTTTAAGGCACAAGACAGGACCAGTGGGGGTGATGAAGGCTGTCTTCCACTCGTCGCCCTCTCGGATGCGAATCAGGTTATAGGCCGAACGGAGATCCAGCTTTGTAAAGTACTTCGCTCCCGAGACGGCGTCGAGGGCGGTGTTGGTTAGGGGAAATGGCGTTTTTTTTTTTATAGTGATTATGTTGAGTCCACGATAATCCACGCACGGTCACAGACCACCATCCTTCTTGGTAACAAAGAAGAACCCTGCCGCGGCCGGGGAGGTCGATGGGCGGATGGTGCCGTTCTGAAGCACCTCCGCCACAAACCGCTCCATGGCCAATTGCTGTGCTTTCGAGAGGGAGTAGAGATGTCCTTTCGGGGGAGTGGTTCCCGGTAGCAGGTCATGTCGCCTGGTCGATGGGGAGGCAGCTGGGCAGCTTTGGCTGGGCTGAAGACGGTGACTAGGTCATGATAACAGGAGGGGATGTTGTCCAACACTGGACGGGTCGGCTCTGGGTTTGAGGTGGCAGACGGGGAGAGCTGTGGCAGAAGGCAATGGCGATGGCAGTGCGCTCCCCACTCCAACACCACGCCACGCCGCTGCTGCTTTTCTTCCTGAGGCAGGGTTGTCCGTCCCAGGTGCATGGGTTCCCCCCTATGGTTCCGGAGGAGTGACGGTGGGCTGAGGTGGTGAGAAAGGCGGTCGGGGAGTCCGGTGCCGGGTTGGAGTGGAGGCCGCAGTTTTCGGGAGTGCCAGCGATCAATCCTCAGCGCGAGTTGTATGAGGGCCTCATACGTTGCTGCCATTTCCCGGCTTACCATCTCCCCACGAATTCGCGCGGCCAGTCCTTCAATATAAATCATCCGGAGGGCGTGGGCGTCCAGCAGAGCTTTTGCAGCCAGGGTCCGAAATCGTGCGGTGAACTGGCTGACAGATGAAGAACCCTGGCGTAGATGGTAAAGCTGTGACGCGACGTCTTCCACACCGTCCGGATGGCAAAAGGTGTTTTTTAATTCCTCCACGAATTCGGAATATGACATGGATGCTGAGTTGGGGGAGCTGATTAGCGTGGCCGCCCACTCCGCCGCGGGACCAACGAGCAGGGTGAGTAGGAGGGCGATTCGGGACCGGGATCTGGGGTAGCGAGGTTGCTGCTCAAAAACCAACGAGAGAGTGGTGAGGAGCGCCTCGCCGCTACCCTCGGTCCCGTTCCAGCGCTCCGCGAGCGCCAAACTGGGTTCGGGAACCGCGGGGGGACGAGGGCTCTGCGCAGCGTTCGTCGCTTCATGCACTCGGTGGGCTGCCGCAGGAAGCGAACCTCCTGTGACAGACATTCAATGAGATTCTCTTGCCGCACTACTCGATCACATAAAGCAGCGAAATCTGAAGCGCGTACGGGCTCGGTCATTCTGTCACACAAACCGGGATCAGACAAGAGACCTCGGTGCGGCGGGAAGTTCCTCCGCGTTAATCTGCGAACGCGGACGGCGTGAGCCACAACACCACACTGATGTTGGACAGGTACGGTCGTACTTTGGTTGAGGGTTTCGGAGCCGAGTCTAATGACGTGTGTCATGCAGCTGGCAGCTGCTCTCTAGCCAATTTATAGGAGTCACGTTACCTCGTTTCCGTGTTGCTCCAAGTCACATGATGGAATGACAAAAGCCAACAAGACATACATTTAAGCATGATATGGAGTGCAGTATTAATGCGAAAATAAATGTGATTGTCATGGGTGGGCTGGACATGGCGATGAAGGAGGACGCATTCGCACGATTTCACGCGACAGGGGGTTTAATACAAACTACAAGCGAGACAAGGGAACATCAACACGCACAATGACCCGACGATGAACAGACACGAACAGGATAGTTTTATACAATTATACAAATATACACCAGGTGAACACGATCAGGGAACATTACACGAGACGAACATGAAACTCCGGTCCGGACTCCGGATCCGGAGTAACCCCTGCCGGTCCGGATCATGACAGTGATATGGATAGTGTCACAGTTGATGCACTGATGAAAAAGTGTGTGAATGAGGAGATAAGATCACTTTCACATTCTTCAAGCATGCAGAAACCTGTTTTTTATACTAAAATAACATACACAGTTGCAAAGTTATATACAATGCAAACTCTAAATTAGATTCAGAGTTTATGTCACCTACGCCATAATATGTTGTATGTCATGCAGTTAAATGCTTTTTGCAAAAAAAAAAACAATAGAAACAGTATGCCAGTAAGGAAAAGTACAGGTGCATTACCAACAAGACACACATTTAAGAACAATATGCAGTGGTGTATTAAAGCAGATATTAATGTAATATGGATAGTGCAGATTTTAAAGCACAGCGCATAGTTATAAAGGGTGGAAATACAGAGACAGAGACCGGATCTGCACCTGCACCTGAGTAAAGTAAACCTTTGAAAGTTAACCTTTTCATGTGATGTAAATGGAATTGTCTGCTGACCTCTGAGACAAGCACAGTGGGATGTGAAGCAGGAGCAGCTAAGTACTGTTGTGTTTCAGACATGCAGGATGGTGCTGGAGTCTGTAGTGGTATTCTTAACCTGGGAATATTGATGAATATAATAGATTCAGAGGAAATAACTGAACAGGATGAGCTTGGGCATCTTGTATTGGGGCTGTGGTTGAGGGGGTATGTATATGTCCAGACTGCATTGTCCCTGCTGTTGGCAGATGTTTTCCATTTTCATATTCACTCCCTTGTCGCATGTTATTGTCCACTGCAGTAGGGGCTCTGATCTGATGTTCCAAGTGTCTTGGTGGAGTGCCAAATGTCTGTGGCATTTGGTAGAGGTACAATATCAGGGACCTTCTGGTCATTAAACAACTCTTTTTCTTCATTCAGAAAAGAAGAGATACGTTCAAGCAGCTCTTGGTGGCAGTCCTGTCTTTCCTTATGCTGTGACAGCTGATTAATGAAACATACGATCTGCACTGCTTCCTCTCTGAACAGAGAGCTCTCTCTGCTCCTCTCTGATTCAAACTCTGTCTGAACAGACTTCATAGCCCAACCCTAATCATGACAGCAAGACTTCCAAGTCATCACCTGTGAACATTCCACCTTCCACCAATCAAAGCAGTGTGTATTGCTCTTATCAGTTACACACCTTGTGGGAACATGGAGATCATTTTTTACTTTTTTTTAAGTCTGGCCAGTGTTCACTTTTTTCAATATGGAATGGATGATCTTGGCCAAGGAGAAGTGCTCTCTAACACAGATTTCGGCAGATTTGAGAACAATATTTGAGATTTATGGATCTTTTGTGTATGAAGAAAATGTTTCAGACCTTTGAGTTCAGCTCATGGAAAACGGGAGCAAAAAGTGTTGCATTTATCGGTTTGTTCAGTGTACTTTGGACAGAGAGCCACAGAGGCAGGACTGAGCTGCTGGAAGTACACTGAAAAAAATTAAAGGCAGGCTAAACTTAAAATATAGTTTTAAGATTTAAATATATGATTACAATATGCTTAAAATATTAGGTGTTTACTGTTTTCACTGTGAGAAAAGTGATGCACTGTGAATATTTTCCGGATGCACTGTAATAGCCTGTCACGATCCGGTCCGAAAAGGGGTTCACTGTTGTCATGTGTAATGTTCCCTAATCGTTTTCACCTGTGTAAAATGTATAAAGCTGCCCTGTTCGTTTCTGTTAGCTGTCAGGTCTTTAAAGTTATGTTCCATGTTCACCAGTGTCAACGTCTCGGATGTCTCCCCTGTCTTGTACTTCACCATTAAACCCCGGTTTCGTGATGTCAGGCGATTGCGTCCTTCATTCCTCGTCTTCTCGTCACTCTTCGTCCTCCTCTCTGTACACCCACCTCGTCATGCCCGCATAGTTGTGACAAATTGGTTTTTGTTCTTTTGTGTTAATTGATGGGAAACATTGGAATGCTGACTGACTTTCAGTTTCTCCAGAAAAGGGAGAGTTTCCTACAGACCTTGCTGCATGTCAGCCTGTACTTTATATCACAGGCCTTCCTATCACACCCCAAGGTTGAGGAAGTTAAGATATAGCTCAATAGATATAAACTTCATTTTACACAGACAACCCATAGCCTTTGATAAAAACGTACGATTCACAGGACAGTTTATGGTTAAAATCTCTTCGTCATTATTAACAGGCTGTATAACCTGAACTCTGAACAGAGTTCATAGCCCAACCCTACTGACAGAAAGTTTTCTCATTCATCACCTGTGGACTGAAGAGAATGAAGAGAATACTGATGAGAGAAATATGCACAACTCTACATGTTGTAACCTGACTTATCAGGACCTTAGGACATTCAAAGCAGTGTGTATGACTGTTATATTTTATACATGTTGTGTGAATGGGGCAGTGGTGGCCTAGCGGTTAAGGAAGCGGCCCTGTAATCAGAAGGTTGCCGGTTCGAATCCCGATCTGCCAAGGTGCCACTGAGGTGCCACTGAGCAAAGCAACGTCCCCACACACTGCTCCCCGTGCGCCTGTCATGGCTGCCCACTGTTCACCAAGGGTGATGAGTTAAATGCAGAGGACAAATTTCACTGTGCTGCTGCGTATCACATGTGACAATCACTTCACTTTCAAAGAAAGATTTCAAAAGAAAGATGAATGAAGAGATAAGATCACTTTCACATTCTTCCAAACCAGGCAGCTTTCAAGCATGCAGAAACCTGTTATTTTATACTAAAATAACAAAATATCAAAGTTATATACAATGCAACCTCTAAAAGGTTATATATTTATTAAGGGTGGAATTACAGAGACCAGATCTGCACCTGATGCAGGGCCAGAATGGACTGAGGGAAGAAGCTCTTCCTCGTTCTTTCTGTTTTGGCTTTAAGGGAGCAGAAGTGCTTTCCTAACCTCAAAAGAGAAAGAGTCCATTGTCAGGATGACAAAAAAAAATTCTGGCCGGTGCAAAAGCTGAAAGAATCAAAGTAGGATAGATGGTACAAGTACACCAACCTTTACATGTGACTAAAAATATTTTTAAATACAAACCAAGCATGAAGTCAATGGAATTGTCTGCTGACCTCTGAGACAAGATTGTCTCAAGGCACAAATCTGGGGAAGGTTACAGAAAATCTTTTGCTGCTTTTAAGATCAGTGGCCTCCATCATCCGTGAATGGAGGAAACCAGGCACTGCTGATCACCAGACCAATACCATCCCTCCAGGAAAGCATGATGGTGGCAGAATCATGCTGTGGGATGATTTTCAGCAGTAGGAACTGGGAGACTAGTCAGGATAGAGGGAAAGATGATGGCAGCAATGTACAGAGACAACCTGGATGAAAACTTGCTCCAGAGCACTCTTGAACAGCCCACAAACACAAACAACCCATAGCTGTTGATAAAAATGTACAAGTCACAGAACAGCTCATGGTCAGTGTTGGGGAGTAATGGAATACATGTACCGGCGTTACGTATTTAGAATACAAAATATGAGTAACTGTATCTCGTTACAGTTTAAATGAGTGGACCACGCAGCGTGTTCTGTGTTCTGTCGAAACATGCTGCCTATCAAGTTGTGCTTCCTAGCAGATCTGCGCATGCGCAGTCCGTCATGTTTGTGCTCTGTTTAAGTGCCCATAAATCCATGCTACCCCTGAAATTGTAAATAAATATGATTTGATTCACTATTACACCATGCTCTTTATACTGTTACAGTGCACATGGACTGAGTGTGTGTAAGGTGACACGCCTTCACCCAGTTTAACCTCGCCGCTCGGAGGGTGGAACGGAGACGGCTGTAATTGGCCGCTTTCTGCCATGAGGAAGGTCGGTCCTAATCAAAAAGAGGGTAATTTTTCTTGTGCAAGGCTACTTTTATTTTAAACTAAGTGATGTAATATGTTGGTGACCATAACAGTAAATACTTTTCAATGGCATATTTTATGTTTCTCTTCCACTTTTCAGCTTTATAAATAAAGAAATGGTTGGTGAAAAACAGGGATTTTTATTATCTGTGATTGCAACATTCATGTAGTTGTAAAAAGCATGACAATATATTAAGTAATCCAAAGTATTCAGAATACATTACTCACATTGAGTAACTTAACGGAATACGTTACAAAATACATTTTGGGGCATGTATTCTGTAATCTGTAATGGAATACATTTCAAAAGTAACCTTCCCAACCCTTCTTATGGTTAATATCTCTTCTTCAGTATTAACAGGCTGTATAACCTGAACTCTGAACAGAGTTCATAGCCCAACCCTAATCATGACAGCAAGATTTACAATTCCTACTATTCCACCTTAGGACAATCAAAGCAGTGTGTATTGCTGTTATCAGTTACACACCTTGTGGGAACAAGGAGATAAGATCATTTCTTATCGAAACATGCTGCCTATCAAGTTGTGCTTCCTAGCAGATCTGCGCAGTCCGTCAAGTTTGTGCTCTGTTTCAGTGCCCATAAATCCATGCTACCCCTGAAATTGTAAATAAATATGATTTGATTCACTATTACACCATGCTCTTTATACTGTTACAGTGCACATGGACTGAGTGTGTGTAAGGTTGTCACGTCCATGCGGGCATGACGCGGCAGGTGAACGTAGAGGAGGACGAGGAGTGACGAGGAATGACGAGGAATGGAGGACGCTTTCACCTGACATCACGGAACAGGGGTTTAATGGTGAATCACAGGACAGGGGAGACATCCGAGACGTAGACACTGGTGAACACGGAACATAACTTCAAAGACCTGACAGCGAACAGAAACGAACAGGGCAGCTTTATACAATTAACACAGGTGAAAACGATTAGGGAACATTACACAGGACAACAATTAAACTCCGGTCCGGATCCTGATCCTGACCCGGACCGGAGTAACCCCCATTTCGGACCGGATCCTGACAAAGGTGACACGCCTTCACCCAGTTTAACCTCGCCGCTCGGAGGGTGGAACGGAGACGGCTGTAATTGGCCGCTTTCTGCCATGAGGAAGGTCGGTCCTAATCAAAAAGAGGGTCATTTTTCTTGTGCAAGGCTACTTTTTATTTTAACTAAGTGATGTAATATGTTGGTGACCATAACAGTAAATACTTTTCAATGGCATATTTTATGTTTCTCTTCCACTTTTCAGCTTTATAAATAAAGAAATGGTTGGTGAAAAACATGGATTTTTATTATCTGTGATTGCAACATTCATGTAGTTGTAAAAAGCATGACAATATATTAAGTAATCCAAAGTATTCAGTAATCCAAAGTAATCAAAGTATACATTACTCACATTGAGTAACTTAACGGAATACATTACAAAATACATTTTGGGGCATGTATTCTGTAATCTGTAATGGAATACATTTCAAAAGTAACCTTCCCAACCCTTCTTATGGTTAATATCTCTTCTTCAGTATTAACAGGCTGTATAACCTGAACTCTGAACAGAGTTCATAGCCCAACCCTAATCATGACAGCAAGATTTACAATTCCTACTATTCCACCTTAGGACAATCAAAGCAGTGTGTATTGCTGTTATCAGTTACACACCTTGTGGGAACAAGGAGATAAGATCATTTTCACTTTTTTTTAAGTGTTCACTTTTTTTTAGTATAAAATAGATTTTCTTGGCCAAGGAGAAGTGCTCACTAACAGATTTCAATATTTGAGAACAATATTTGAGATTTATGGATCTTTTGTGTGTGAAGAAAATGTTTGAGATCTTGGAGTTCAGCTCATGGAAAACGGGAGCAAAAGTTGTTGCATTTATCTGTTTGTTCAGTGTACTTAGGAAAGAGAGCCACAGAGGCAGACTCAGCTGCTGGAAGTACACTGAAAAAAATATAGTTTTAAGTTATAAATATACCTTTACAATATGCTAAAATATTAGGTGTGACAGATTCCTTCAATTTTATCCTGTTTAGGTTGGTTTACTCTTTTCATTGTGAGATACAGAGATAAAGCATCAAAAATTAGCACAGCAGTAGATAAATTAAATTGTCAATAACATCTGGGGTCATTCATTCTTTGTCGCTGAGAGAATCATTTCAAGTGGCCACCACCAGCACAGGAACCACATGGACAAGAGCCACTGGGACAGATTACAACACAGCAAGGTAATGGCAGGCTTCTTGTCTGGTCAACAGAGGATTCTGCATGAAGGGCAGAGACAGTAGATGAACAGAAGGGGCCTGTCATGTGCACCTCCAGTCAACTGTCATGTACACCTCCAGGACCTCTGTTAAGCCCCCAGTGGTTCTACTTTCCATTCAACCAAATCTGCTAAGTGCTACAAAGTAAAAACAGCTAACAAAGATAAAACCAACAAGGGTATGCTCTATCAAAATTGTGGGTTTTCAGAGGACACAATTCATTGTGTGCACCATGTATTTCATTTAATCACTTCAATAAAAAAAAAACGAAAAAAAAACCATGTTAAATATTTTAAATAATATCAACCTAAATAAAACAAACTTTTGCCACCAATTCCATGGGAGGTGCTGCTCGTGTTTTCTGTCTCTGGGACGTCCGAGGAGGACCCACACCCATATGTGCGGTGTGCTTTTGACCTCTTCTCCATATTAAATTTTTCTGCGCCAACACAGGACAAGAAGGCGAGAAACAGCTCCCTGGGTAATCTGGAGGGGGCTAATACAGTGTTATTGAGATTCCCTGCAGCTTCATGCTACTGCACCACTCACACTTGCCATACATCCTTGCACCAGATCACTTGCACTATTGGATTGAGCATCTAATCTGAGGACCCCATGCATCTAATCCTACTCCATGCACCACACCTGTGCACAGTCTGCTCACACACCTTTAAAACTCTGGTACACCCGTTAATGACTGTCTGAATTTCAACTGGTAATGTGGCTGAGTGGTTCTGTTGAAAGTTATATTTGTTTTGTGAATAAATTTTAGTCTTTGACAAAACTGCATCTGGGTCCTGTGCATTGGCTGCTCTCCCCGTGACATTACACTTCCTTTTTCCCAGTCTTCAGTCCACTGTGCAACCTTGTTTTGGCCTCCGTTTTTAAACAGGCATAAGAAGACAGCAGCATGGTCCATTAAGACAAAAATCAGATTGAGCTGTTTTCTTTTGTAACCTTCTGAGAATATTGCTATTGCCTATGCTCTAATTCTAATAAACAAAGTTTAAAAAAAAAAAAAAAAAAAAAAGACAAAAATCAGATCTGTAACGGACCTTAAACAGTGTAGCTGTGAATTAATTTCTTTTTACCTCTATGGGGGGGTGATTTTTAGCCTGTTGGCCTGTTTCCGGTAAGACGATGGCGCAACAGCTCGCAATGGTGCTTTTTTGTACACCAGAAAAAGACACATGGACATCAGGAAAACAAGGACCATGTCTATCAGAAACAATTCTTCCATCTTCATCATTCTGACCTACAGATTGACTTTCCGGACTTTCAAGGACAACTGCATGCTAGTCTAAGAGCTGATCCCAGTCAACCGGCTCTCCAGTCCGTCCTATTATCCAATGTCTCTTCCCTGAACAATAAACTGGACTACATCAATCTACAGCGGAATATAGAGAGTGCTGCGTCATTGATTTTACTGAGATGTGGCTCAGCTCAGCTTACAGCATTTTGTGCCGACAGGAATGCGGCGTTGTGCGGCCCGCGGCGGCGGTGCCAGAATGATGCCAGAACTCTGTGCATCGCTGGTGGACTTTGTGACTGATATGCAGACCTTTTTATCTACCAAGGGAATTCACCTCACTTTTCATTATCAAAGTGTACATTCCACCCAGCGCTAATGCGAAGGCGGTGCTCAAAAATGAAAATGCTCCATGCCATCCACCTGCTCCTGACTCCTTTTTTCGAGTTGACCTTGTATGCCCTTTTTTTCACATCTGATGTTGCTGACCTTTCACTCCGTCTCTGTCCCTGCCTCGTCCTTGGATGGACCTGTTTGGTGCTCCACTGACTCATGCTGCCTCTACTACCCACCAAGTTCCAGTACAGCTATGCCATGGTAATGCCAGCTCTCTCTGCTTCCTCTCGTACTGCAAACCCTGCCAATGTTTAGAGACGCTGCAACCAACGGTGACAACATCATCAACTTGTAGGCGTACACGACATCAGTGAACAGCTACATCAGCAAATGCACTGATGACATTACAGTCTTCAAGTCCATCACCACATGATCAAACAAGAAGTCATCCACAGGTATGTGAACTGGACTGAAACAGGACTAAAAACTGTGACAATGACCCCTGGATCTTGGACTTGTTAACTGAGAGACCTCAGTCTGTTCGGATCAAGAACAGCGTCTCCAGCACCACCTCACTACGCACTGATGCTCCTCAGGGCTGTGTGCTCAGTCCAATGCTGTTCACCCTGTTGACCCACAACTGTGCAGTGATGCACAGCTCCAACCACATCAAGCTTGCCGATGACAACCGTGGTGGGTCACATTAGCAAGAACAATGAGTCAGCATAAAGAGAGGAGGTGCAACGACTGATGGACAACAATCTATTTCTGAACGTGGGCATAACAAAGGAGATGATTGTTGACTTCAGAAGACAACGGAGGGACCACTCACCACTGAACATCGATGGACCTTGTGTGGAGATAGTCAAGAACACAAAGTTCCTCTGTGTTCATCTAGAGGAGAACTGGACTCTCAACACCAGCTCAACAGCCAAGAAAGCCCTGCAGCATCTTTACTTCCTGTGGAGGCTGAGGAAAACCCATCCCCCACCACCCATCCACACCACCTTCTACAGAGGGACTCTTCAGAGCATTCTAACCAGCTCCATCCCTGTCTGGTTTGGGAACTTACGGTGGATAGTGAGAACAGCTGAGAAGATAATCAGAGTCTCTCCATAATGGATATTTACCACACACACACATCAGGAAAGCTGCCAGCATTGTGAACGATTCTACACACTCCTCACATGCACTCTTCACCCTCCAACCATCTGGGAAAAGGAACTGAAGCATTTGGGAAGTCACTGCCAGTCTGTGCAACAGCTTCATCCCACAGGCCGTCAGACACCTGAACACACAGGAACTTTTGACACTGACACACACACTACCTCTGTTATATTGAGTGATATTATCCATCTGTAATATTATCTATTAACGCACCGTTCAAAATGCAATGTTTGCACTAATTTACTTTGCACATTTATTTGCGCTGTCTGTCTCATTGTTGTCTACATGTTTTAGTTAAAAGCTACTCTTGCACTGCCTGTGTCCCCTCTTGGCACTTTATCTAGCACAGTTTGTCTGTATCACACATGTGCACTTTATGTCACTATGAAACTTTTTAATTCTTCAAATGTTACAGGTAGCACCAGGTTCCGGAGAAATTATCATTTGTTTCACTTTGTATCATCTAACACGTATATAGCTGAAATTAAAATAAAGTTCAACTTCAACAATTTGTTGGTGGAGGTTAAGAAGTGTACATTAAGGGTGATTTTATAGATGTCTACTGTTTCAATTAGCACACATTTCAAGTTGATTGTTAGGTGCTGAACGAAAGCCTCATGTATAGATATATATTTAATTTGTTAGAACAAATTAACTTTAACATGGCTGTGCTTCCTTTATTTTATATCTTTGGGTTTGGCCTATGACACTTACGCCAAATTCATCCTTGCCATAATACATTTTTCAGCATTTTGGGTTGTGTCATCAGAATCATATATTCCTCCCAACTGAACACACTATAAAAACTATATAAAACCATTTCAAACTAAAATAATTGTGTTATTAATAGTATGTCATTAATCCTGTCAGTAATTATTTAAAATATTTAGACTGACAACCCCAATAAATTATTAAACGTTAAAGGACAACTCTTTTCGCATTCAAATGTAATTTTTTTTATAAAACACAGAATTTTTGGGCAGCGTCCAACATGGCTTCCAGGACTTAATATTGGATGATGAACTGTTTTGTTTCAGTTCTGGGTCATTGGTCTCTTGAGCAATGCAGTAAATGTAAATTTAAATTTAAATGTAAATGCAGTGCCCCCTGTGGGCCAGGAGATGACATGATCAACAATGATCCCTTGTATGAATGACAGAAAATTACAGCTATTAAAACAGAAAAGACCTGATGTTAAATAGCCCACCTCAGGTGGACCCACCAAACTCGAGATATGAAATAAAAAAGATATTAATAGTAATAAACAAATATCTTTTGAATTTTATGAGCAGCTAAGGCATCAGCTTTGATCAGGAAATGTGCAGAAAAAAATGCACACCTGGTAGACCCTCCTAAACAAGATGATTGGCTCTGTGCAGTTCAGCCCACTCTAAGATCACTACAAATACAGCAGGAATTCTTCACACACACACTTTTGCTCTCACCTCTTGCACAACCTTCAGGAGTACGGGAATGGCTTCAAATCCTGTAAACAAGATTTTTGTGTACGAGCATCCTGACTTTCAAGGAGTGAGCCGGGAGTTCACTGAGTATTGTCCAGACCTTCGGGATGTTAGTTTTAATGACTGTATCTCCTCTGTGAAGGTCATAGGGCAGCCATGGGTGTTATACGAACACCCCCACTGTCAGGGTGCCATGTTCTACTTTGAGGAGGGTGAATGTCGATCAGTGGTGTGGCATGATGCAATTTCTTCACTGGAACAGGTGAAAGAAGATCTGACAAATCCTCAGATCACACTGTATGAGAATCAAAACTATGGGGGTAGGAGCATTACCCTCAACTGTGAGACCAACTTATGTTTTGGCAGTTTCAATGATATGATTTCTTCCTGCCGAGTGGACAGAGGAGCATGGGTCCTCTATGAGCATCCAAACAGAGGTGGTCGTTCAATTCTGGTCAGAGCTGGAAGAAAATTTCCAAGCATAGGCTGGATTGACAACCAAGTGTCTTGGGTTCGTCCTCTTAAACCTGGGAGACCCAAGATAACAGCAGAGCTCATCTGGGACAAGAAAGAAGAAAACACCAAATCAGTCGTCATTGACTCCATATGTGGTGTGAATCGTGGAAAACATGAGCAGACCTTCTCCTCTGAGCTCAGTCGGGAGTATGAAGGTTCTGTCACCGAGAGCTTCAACTTCAGCAATGCTACACAGATAACTGTGGGGATGTCATTTGGGTTTGATATTGGTATAGTGAAATCAGAGGTCAATGTGTCTGTGAGTAACACTTTCACTGTGGAGAAGGGGAGCAGCAACACCAAGACGGAAAAGAAGGGTGTGAAGATTTCCATACCAGCCACCATTCATCCACACACCAAGCTCACTGTGAATGTTGTGAGAAAAGAGGTTGATGTGAAGGTTCCAGTCAAGATAACGATCCAGTCAGGCTATAGCTCTTCGACTGAATACGGGGAATACAGGTGCCAGGCTGGAAACTCGATCTTGGCTGAATACCAAGAAGAGGACATTTAAGGCTTAAGTAAAAAAAAAAAAAAAAAAAGAATTATAACCATATCATATAGACAGCAAACTAAATACTACTTACTAATAATAAACTTAATTTTTACTTTGTAATCTTATACGCCATAACCTATAGAGCATTTCTTGATTTCATTTTTCCATAACTAAAATGCTTAAAATGTAAGTCTGTCAGTCTTTATATATTGGTGTACCTCTTGTGATTTACATAAAGCTGGTGTGATTTTTCCTATATGTTAACCTAAATTTATTAGTACAAGTGAAGTGATTGTCATTGTGGCAATTATTATTAAATGATTAGCATTATTAAACTAAGCATTTTTTCTTTGATGCATCAAATGTTAATTTCTTGTAGTTATGCATTAACTAAGGTCCAGCAAAACAATTATTTTATCCACATGCAATCACATGCCACTGGGGATGCCTGTTACTGTGCATTTGTTCATGCTGGTCCGAGGCCACGGTAAACAGGGAGGGCTGCATCAGGAGAGGCATCCAGCATAAAAAAACTCTATTCATGCAGACAACCACACAAGTTGATCAGCAGTGATCTCCCATAACAGGAGATATCAAAGGGAGACTATGAACAGACAATACACAATAATTATGTATATTCTGGATAAGCAGATTTGCAATACCTATGAGAATCATGAGATCAGAGTGATATATTATGGAATAAAATAACACATATGTATATACAGATTAAAGAAATGAAAACAAACATCTAATTTCTGGAATGTGTTCTCTTTTAGACATCAGAAGCATTATTGTCTTCACAAATTTCAGAAGAGTTCAGGTTTTTCTCAGAACTCAGTGACTAAAACAACAAAAGAAAGAAAAGCCTCGTTTTCATTTAAAATGAGTCACCAGTGGTTTAACACACCAGGGGCCTGTTTCAGAAAGGAGGTTACAAGTGAAAAATGTTAAGCCTGAAATGAGAGAAACTCTGGTTTTTTCCGTTTCAAAGTGGCAGGTTTGTCAAACTCGAGAAAGCAGGGTAAGTCAAGCCTGTTTCTGAAAGAGAGGTAACTTTTACCCAGAGTCAGTTACCGTGGTAACTTACTCTGTGAACCTAACCTGGTCAGGAACCTGTTTTATTCTCTAAACTAATGGAAGCTTACTGTAGAATATCGGGTATGCGGAGCATATTAGTAAGGCCACTGTATGCAGAGCTGTACAGAAAGTGTGCTTCGCTCTGAAACGCTGCACATTTGTGTAGTGTTTCCTGGCCACAAACCCCTGGGAGTCATCAAAGAGGAATTTTACAGAATTGCTGGTCTGTAGTGTTCAAATGTTTTTTAATATGAAAAAATATATATGTTCAGTTAATGAAATTTTGCTGTGCCCTCTGAAAGTAACCTAATATTCAAAATTACCTTCAGGATTTCCCAATGTGGTTGGATGCATTGATGGCACGCATATCTTTCCTATCTTTGCACCAAGTGAAAATGAGGCATACTATGTTAACAGAAAGTCAATCCACAGTATTAATGTGGAGGTACACTGAGTTACATGCAGTTTAGAATGGTGAAATACCATATAGCAATACTATATCTCATATCTTATTCTTTCCACTGTGAAGATCATATGTGATGCTGCACATATTATCACCAATATTGAGGCCAAGTGGATCGGCTCTGTTAATGACTCACGAATATATATTGTGAGTCTACCCTAAGCAGTGGTAAGTAAATGTATGCATTACACACTTGGGCACTTCAATGCAGCACTAAACCAATGTAAACTTTTTTTACAGCTGCTTTTAAAGCAGTTGACTGCTTTCTACTGGGGGATAGGGGCAACCCATGCCAGCCTACACTGGTAACCCCTTACCCAGAGCCTGAACAAGCACCACAGCATTGATTCAGTGTGGCACATAGTAAAACTAGAGGCAGTGCCAGTGCCTACGTCACCTCAGGGTCACCCCTGAGAGGGCCTGCGGCATCAATGTGGCATGTGTAGTTCTCCATAATATTGCCATTTTAAAGGGGAACAACAGCCTGCCCTACACATACATGACCCAGGGGAAGACCCCATCCACACTGCAGATTTCCAGGATAGAAGCGTGGTCCAAGACCGTATAAGCAACTATTCATTCTCTGATTAATTCAGCCACCACCACAAAAAAGAAAATTAAAGAAAAAATAGGTCACAACAATTTATTTGGTCTTTATTCCCTACAAATTAAAAAGCAACTGTTAAAATTCTATATTCTTTCCAAACTTTTATATAATCCACTAATCACAATACACACCTTAACTGTAGCTTGTGTTTCAGAATCTCGATTTTAGGACCTGTCGATTGTTTTTTTCTATTTGTTTAAGCAGATGCATTCTATATAACTTCTTTACTGGTAACTGAAAATACAGTAGATTAGGGTTACATTATGTTGTACATGACTTCCATTTAATTAAACTCTGGCGTTTACGGTACATCACTGAACTGTGCTCTCTGGATCAGCAGAAATGGTGTCCTCATCCCTACATCCTGAGAAGATGAGCATTTGGTTTAGCACACTTATAATATTACGTACCCAACTCAATACACCAGAAATTAGGACACTTACAACTGCCTGGGTTTCTGTTAAGACAGGAGGATCCGCAAAAGGCAGACATTGCCATCAGAATCTTTTGAGACCAATCCAAAAATGAAAGAAATAAGTACATTTTATATATGTGTGTGTGTGTGTGTGTATGGGTGTGGGTGTGTGCAGCCCTCTTACATTTGTGTCCTGGGGAGTGACTGGCTCTGATGAACACCCTACAGGAATTCCCTCAGCCACTGGCCTTCCAGAGTTCAGACTCAGGGCCATCTCCTCAGCATTTGTGAGTGGTGGTGGCGCAGGGCCTCCCCCAGTCTGGCGAGCGTCTGCCTTCTTTCTGTTGGCTGAAGAGACATCAAATGAAAAAGAGCACTGTATGAAAACGGCATTAGACATTTATTGCCATTTACATAAGTGTCATTTGTAAAATAAAAAAATACCTACATCCATGACATGCTCAAACCTTACCTGATTGAATTATGTTACAATTAGATTCAATACCATAGTTTTTCACTACTGGCTCTCAACCCCCCTCCTGCAGGAGGCTTCCCCTCCTGCTTCCCCACCTGCGGCCCCACCAGCACAAAGAAATGTCACCACAAATGTGAGTGTCGCATGTTATTGTTTTAGGGGGCCAGGACACATAGCCAGAGTCTATTATGCAGTGCTATGTGGTACAGCCAGAGGATGGCAGAAACGGACAATATATACTGTGTATATTGTGTTATTGATAAACCTCTCTTGAACAAGTGACAAATTTGCACAGTACTGTTTAAAATGAGGCGAAATATTTTGAGGAAAAAATATTAATTCATAAATTACACTTCTCTGACGTGTCAATGATTTATTAATGAATTTCATGTCATAATATTGCAGATACTTCTTGTAGGTTTTCTGTCTATATTATGAGCCATTGCTTCAAGTTGTGGGAATAGGCATAGAGACAACTTCTGGCCCACAAGGTGGCATTACAGTCTCATTTTTGTGATTAACTTCCCCACCTGTTTTCTTCTGTGTCCTGATCGACCTGCTTCACCTGCTTGCATTAATTGAATTCAGCAGACACAATACAGCAAATTACGGCAAACTGCTTCTCTTTCTCTTGTCATGCAATTTTTGAATTTTCTATGATGTTTCATATCATAAAGGTTTTTGAAAAAGCGAGAGCAATTACACATTTTCTGTGTTAATTGTGGAATTGACATTTACAGCTGCTAAAACTGAAATCAACAACCTGTCAGAATTTATTAAAAAATAAAACATTGAATGTATGCTTACATTTAACATTTTTGCATTTTATATTAGACAAATGGTTACTATTATCTCTCAAAACATCTCCGTCAAAAAATATTTTGCTGCACTATCTTTTGTGCACTGTGCCTTGGGACTAGCCTTGCTACTAGAAAAGACCTGATGTTAAATAGCCCACCTCAGGTGGACCCACCAAACTCGAGATATGAAATAAAAAAGATATTAATAGTAATAAACAAATATCTTTTGAATTTTATGAGCAGCTAAGGCATCAGCTTTGATCAGGAAATGTGGCAGAAAAAAATGCACACCTGGTAGACCCTCCTAAACAAGATGATTGGCTCTGTGCAGTTCAGCCCACTCTAAGATCACTACAAATACAGCAGGAATTCTTCACACACACACTTTTGCTCTCACCTCTTGCACAACCTTCAGGAGTACGGGAATGGCTTCAAATCCTGTAAACAAGATTTTGTGTACGAGCATCCTGACTTTCAAGGAGTGAGCCGGGAGTTCACTGAGTATTGTCCAGACCTTCGGGATGTTAGTTTTAATGACTGTATCTCCTCTGTGAAGGTCATAGGGCAGCCATGGGTGTTATACGAACACCCCCACTGTCAGGGTGCCCAGTTCTACTTTGAGGAGGGTGAATGTCGATCAGTGGTGTGGCATGATGCAATTTCTTCACTGGAACAGGTGAAAGAAGATCTGACAAATCCTCAGATCACACTGTATGAGAATCAAAACTATGGGGGTAGGAGCATTACCCTCAACTGTGAGACCAACTTATGTTTTGGCAGTTTCAATGATATGATTTCTTCCTGCCGAGTGGACAGAGGAGCATGGGTCCTCTATGAGCATCCAAACAGAGGTGGTCGTTCAATTCTGGTCAGAGCTGGAAGAAAATTTCCAAGCATAGGCTGGATTGACAACCAAGTGTCTTGGGTTCGTCCTCTTAAACCTGGGAGACCCAAGATAACAGCAGAGCTCATCTGGGACAAGAAAGAAGAAAACACCAAATCAGTCGTCATTGACTCCATATGTGGTGTGAATCGTGGAAAACATGAGCAGACCTTCTCCTCTGAGCTCAGTCGGGAGTATGAAGGTTCTGTCACCGAGAGCTTCAACTTCAGCAATGCTACACAGATAAGTGTGGGGATGTCATTTGGGTTTGATATTGGTATAGTGAAATCAGAGGTCAATGTGTCTGTGAGTAACACTTTCACTGTGGAGAAGGGGAGCAGCAACACCAAGACGGAAAAGAAGGGTGTGAAGATCTCCATACCAGCCACCATTCATCCACACACCAAGCTCACTGTGAATGTAGTGAGAAAAGAGGTTGATGTGAAGGTTCCAGTCAAGATAACGATCCAGTCAGGCTATAGCTCTTCGACTGAATACGGGGAATACAGGTGCCAGGCTGGAAACTCGATCTTGGCTGAATACCAAGAAGAGGACATTTAAGGCTTAAGTAAAAAAAAAAAAAAAAAGAATTATAACCATATCATATAGACAGCAAACTAAATACTACTTACTAATAATAAACTTAATTTTTACTTTGTAATCTTATACGCCATAACCTATAGAGCATTTCTTGATTTCATTTTTCCATAACTAAAATGCTTAAAATGTAAGTCTGTCAGTCTTTATATATTGGTGTACCTCTTGTGATTTACATAAAGCTGGTGTGATTTTTCCTATATGTTAACCTAAATTTATTAGTACAAGTGAAGTGATTGTCATTGTGGCAATTATTATTAAATGATTAGCATTATTAAACTAAGCATTTTTTCTTTGATGCATCAATGTTAATTTCTTGTAGTTATGCATTAACTAAGGTCCAGCAAAACAATTATTTATCCACATGCAATCACATGCCACTGGGGATGCCTGTTACTGTGCATTTGTTCATGCTGGTCCGAGGCCACGGTAAACAGGGAGGGCTGCATCAGGAGAGGCATCCAGCATAAAAAAACTCTATTCATGCAGACAACCACACAAGTTGATCAGCAGTGATCTCCCATAACAGGAGATATCAAAGGGAGACTATGAACAGACAATACACAATAATTATGTATATTCTGGATAAGCAGATTTGCATACCTATGAGAATCATGAGATCAGAGTGATATATTATGGAATAAAATAACACATATGTATATACAGATTAAAGAAATGAAAACAAACATCTAATTTCTGGAATGTGTTCTCTTTTTAGACATCAGAAGCATTATTGTCTTCACAAATTTCAGAAGAGTTCAGGTTTTTCTCAGAACTCAGTGACTAAAACAACTAAAAGAAAGAAAAGCCTCGTTTTCATTTAAAATGAGTCACCAGTGGTTTAACACACCAGGGGCCTGTTTCAGAAAGGAGGTTACAAGTGAAAAATGTTAAGCCTGAAATGAGAGAAACTCTGGTTTTTCCGTTTCAAAGTGGCAGGTTTGTCAAACTCGAGAAAGCAGGGTAAGTCAAGCCTGTTTCTGAAAGAGAGGTAACTTTTACCCAGAGTCAGTTACCGTGGTAACTTACTCTGTGAACCTAACCTGGTCAGGAACCTGTTTATTCTCTAAACTAATGGAAGCTTACTGTAGAATATCGGGTATGCGGAGCATATTAGTAAGGCCACTGTATGCAGAGCTGTACAGAAAGTGTGCTTCGCTCTGAAACGCTGCACATTTGTGTAGTGTTTCCTGGCCACAAACCCCTGGGAGTCATCAAAGAGGAATTTTACAGAATTGCTGGTCTGTAGTGTTCAAATGTTTTTAATATGAAAAAATATATATGTTCAGTTAATGAAATTTTGCTGTGCCCTCTGAAAGTAACCTAATATTCAAAATTACCTTCAGGATTTCCCAATGTGGTTGGATGCATTGATGGCACGCATATCTTTCCTATCTTTGCACCAAGTGAAAATGAGGCATACTATGTTAACAGAAAGTCATCCACAGTATTAATGTGGAGGTACACTGAGTTACATGCAGTTTAGAATGGTGAAATACCATATAGCAATACTATATCTCATATCTTATTCTTTCCACTGTGAAGATCATATGTGATGCTGCACATATTATCACCAATATTGAGGCCAAGTGGATCGGCTCTGTTAATGACTCACGAATATATATTGTGAGTCTACCCTAAGCAGTGGTAAGTAAATGTATGCATTACACACTTGGGCACTTCAATGCAGCACTAAACCAATGTAAACTTTTTTTTACAGCTGCTTTTAAGCAGTTGACTGCTTTCTACTGGGGGATAGGGGCAACCCATGCCAGCCTACACTGGTAACCCCTTACCCAGAGCCTGAACAAGCACCACAGCATTGATTCAGTGTGGCACATAGTAAAACTAGAGGCAGTGCCAGTGCCTACGTCACCTCAGGGTCACCCCTGAGAGGGCCTGCGGCATCAATGTGGCATGTGTAGTTCTCCATAATATTGCCATTTTTAAAGGGGAACAACAGCCTGCCCTACACATACATGACCCAGGGGAAGACCCCATCCACACTGCAGATTTCCAGGATAGAAGCGTGGTCCAAGACCGTATAAGCAACTATTCATTCTCTGATTAATTCAGCCACCACCACAAAAAAGAAAATTAAAGAAAAAATAGGTCACAACAATTTATTTGGTCTTTATTCCCTACAAATTAAAAAGCAACTGTTAAAATTCTATATTCTTTCCAAACTTTTATATAATCCACTAATCACAATACACACCTTAACTGTAGCTTGTGTTTCAGAATCTCGATTTTAGGACCTGTCGATTGTTTTTTTCTATTTGTTTAAGCAGATGCATTCTATATAACTTCTTTACTGGTAACTGAAAATACAGTAGATTAGGGTTACATTATGTTGTACATGACTTCCATTTAATTAAACTCTGGCGTTTACGGTACATCACTGAACTGTGCTCTCTGGATCAGCAGAAATGGTGTCCTCATCCCTACATCCTGAGAAGATGAGCATTTGGTTTAGCACACTTTATAATATTACGTACCCAACTCAATACACCAGAAATTAGGACACTTACAACTGCCTGGGTTTCTGTTAAGACAGGAGGATCCGCAAAAGGCAGACATTGCCATCAGAATCTTTTGAGACCAATCCAAAAATGAAAGAAAATAAGTACATTTTATATATGTGTGTGTGTGTGTGTGTATGGGTGTGGGTGTGTGCAGCCCTCTTACATTTGTGTCCTGGGGAGTGACTGGCTCTGATGAACACCCTACAGGAATTCCCTCAGCCACTGGCCTTCCAGAGTTCAGACTCAGGGCCATCTCCTCAGCATTTGTGAGTGGTGGTGGCGCAGGGCCTCCCCCAGTCTGGCGAGCGTCTGCCTTCTTTCTGTTGGCTGAAGAGACATCAATGAAAAAGAGCACTGTATGAAAACGGCATTAGACATTTATTGCCATTTACATAAGTGTCATTGTAAAATAAAAAAATACCTACATCCATGACATGCTCAAAACCTTACCTGATTGAATTATGTTACAATTAGATTCAATACCATAGTTTTTCACTACTGGCTCTCAACCCCCCTCCTGCAGGAGGCTTCCCCTCCTGCTTCCCCACCTGCGGCCCCACCAGCACAAGAAATGTCACCACAAATGTGAGTGTCGCATGTTATTGTTTTAGGGGGCCAGGACACTAGCCAGAGTCTATCATGCAGAGCTATGTGGTACAGGCCAGAGGATGGCAGAAACGGACAATATATACTGTGTATATTGTGTTATTGATAAACCTCTCTTGACCAAAATGAGGCGAAAATATTTTGAGAAAAAATATTAATTCATAATTACACTTCTCTGACGTGTCAATGATTTATTAATGAATTTCATGTCATAATATTGCAGATACTTCTTGTATGTTTTCTGTCTATATTATGAGCCATTGCTTCAAGTTGTGGGAATAGGCATAGAGACAACTTCTGGCCCACAAGGTGGCATCATAGTCCTCATTTTTGTGATTAACTTCCCCACCTGTTTCTTCTGTGTCCTGATCGACCTGCTTCACTGCTTGCATTTAATTGAATTCAGCAGACACAATACAGCAAATTACGGCAAACTGCTTCTCTTTCTCTTGTCTTGCAATTTTTGAATTTCTATGATGTTTCACATCATAAAGGTTTATGAAAAAGCGAGAGCAATTACACATTTTCTGTATTAATTGTGGAATTGACATTTACAGCTGCTAAAACTGAAATCACAACCTGTCAGAATGTATTAAAAAATAAAACATTGAATGTATGCTTACATTTAACGTTTTTGCATTTTATATTAGCCAAATGGTTATTATTATCTCTCAGTACTTGCACTATCTTTTGTGCACTGTGTGCTGTGTATCACAATGACAATCACTTCACTTTCACTTCACTTAAAATCAGCCTCTGCAGTGCCCTGCACCTTCACACAGCCTATTAAGAACTTGCTGGGGCTCACATCCTGGTCAATTCTTCAGGTAAACTGCGATTGTCAGCCTGTTAGCCCATGTGTTTCATCAAATCTCTTTTGAGATTTGGGGTCCTCAGTCCTTCTCTCATGATAGCGAATATAGCAGAATACTAGAAGACCTAGTTGACATCAACAGTGATTTTGCAATGATTTAGAAATCGCACAAAAATCTCTTATTCAGCAAGTACAAGCCTGATTATTCCATGTTAAAAAACGTCAAACAGGAACCAGAAGATGGCAGTAAAAGGCAGTGCTTGAAGTGGGAAAGCAGTATGACCATTCTTCATTTTTAAGGATTTTAAATTTTAAATGGAAAATTGTATCTTCACCACAATGAAGTTATGCACTTTTAAAATATGGGGGAAAAGCCTCAAGTCAGAGACCTCAGAGTTCTCTCCTGGCCTTCTGTCTGTACATGACAATTTAGTTTTCTATGTATTTAAAGCTTGCTAAGGATGCGCCAGAAGATGTTTGTAATTTTTTCACATTTATTACATGCAGAGTGCAAACATGACACCAGGCAGGAGCCTGGACCTCAAAAATGAATGGGGCCACCAAGCACAATTTATAACGCCCCATTCTTATTTGTGTTTCTCTGCGGCTGCTGCAGCAGCACGCAGTCTGCGGGGACCCTGCATGCCACCTGTTGCCGTGGCAGAACCATGATACTAAAATTGGGATATGCATAAATGATTTCCAGACTTGTTAGTTTTCCAAATCTATATGCTTGCCGAACATGAATGCCATGTTTTACAATTACAAAAAACTCCCTATGTTCTGTCTTTGGTGCTTTTGGTATATTTAATCTTTTGTCTAATAACTATGCCATGGCGTGTGAAGAAGGTGCAAATGCCTGACAAAGAAAATTGTGATTTAAGTGCGAATAAACTGAAAACAAAGAAAGCAAACGAACACTGAAACAGAAAAGCATCATGGACAGTGAGACATCAAAAATGCAGGACAAAAGTGTGAAGGAGAAAACCAACATATAAAGAGTTCCATCGAGCAGCAAGTTGGGGTGATTAAAACCTGGCGAGTCCAAGGCTGCTGTAGCAACCCTTGGATCCCAAAAGTGATCCCTTAAAGTTTTCTTTGCTTTATTCAAAATTCATGAAAAAAGCAGGAATTCTTCACACACATACTTTTGCTCTCATCTCTTGCACAACCTTCAGGAGTACAGGAATGGCTTCAAATCCTGTAAACAAGATCTTTGTGTACGAGAATCTTAACTTACAGGCCTAAGCCGGTCTATCGGGGTGAATACATCTTCTATGAGGAGGGTGAATATCCAACAGTGGAGTGGCATGATGCCATTTCTTCAATGGAAAAAAGTGAAAGAGAATCTGACAAATCCTCAGATAATGTTGTATGAACATCCACACTATGGGGGTAAGAGTATTACCCTCAACTGCGAGACCAACATATGTTTTGGCAGTTTCAATGATATGATTTCTTCCTGCCGAGTGGACAGAGGAGCATGTGTCCTCTATGAGCATTTAAACAGAGGTGGAGGTTCAATTGTGGGCCAGAGTTGGACAACTACGTCCCAAGTGTCTTGGGTTCGTCCCATTAAACCTGGGAGACCAAAGATAAGAGCAGAGCTCCTCTGGGACAAAAAGGAGGAAAACACCAAATCAGGTCGTCATTGACTCCATCTGTTGTTTGAATTGTGGAAAACGTGAGCAGACCTTCTCCTCTAAGCTCAGTTGGGAGTATGAAGGTTCTGTTACTGAGAGCTTCAACTTCAGCATGCTACACAGATAAGTGTGGGAATGTCATTTGGGTTTGATATTGGTTTAGTGAAGTAAGAAGTCAATGTGTCTGTGAGTAACACTTTCACTGTGGAGAAGGGGAGCAGCAACACCAAGACGGAAAAGAAGGGTGTGAAGATCTCCCTACCAGCCACCATCCGTCCACACACCAAGCTCACTGTGAATGTTTGTAGAAAAGAGGTGGATGTGAAGCTTCCAGTCAAGATAACGATCCAGTCAGGCTACAGCTCTTCGACTGAATACGGGGAATACAGGTGCCAGGCTGGTAACTCGATCTTGGCTGAATACCAAGAAGAGGACATTTAAGATGGCAGGAGGAGTCAAGAAAATAAAGCATTATAACTATATCATATACACTGCAAACTTAATACTGTCACATGATTTCGTCATGTGACCGGGAGTAACACGAAACGAGGTAACGTGACTCCTATATATTAGGCTGGAGAGCAGCTGCAAATTGCTCAGTCATTGAATGACGCACGCCATTCGACTCGGCTCCGAAAACCCGCTCCCAGTAAGACCGTACCTGTCCTCTCTGTTCTCCTGACCCTCGAACTCCTTCCTGTCGCCCTGTCCTGCCCTGTATCGTGTCTTAATACGCGAACGACAACATCAGTGTGGTGTTGCGGCTTGCGCCGTCCCCGTTCGCAGATTAACGTGGAGGAACTTACCTGCCTCCCTGCGTCCCACCGCACTGAGGGTCTCTCGTTTCCTCCTACACAGTCTCTCTCGTTCTGGTCCCGGTTCGCGTTACAGAATGACAGAGCCCCAACTACGCGCTTCACAACTCGCTGCTTTATGCGATCGAATAGCGCGGCAGGAGAATCTTTTGGAAGTCTGTCGCAGGAGGTTCGCTTCCTGCGGCAGCGCGTTCATGAGATGACTGCCGCGCACCGAGGACCATGAAGCGGCGAGTGCGGCGCAGAGCCCTCGCCCCCCCGCGGTTCCCGAACCCAGTTTGCCGCTCCCGGAGCGCTGGAACGGGACCGAGGGGAGCGGCGAGGTGCTCCTCACCGCTCTCCTCGTTGATTTTCGAGCTGCAGCCTAGCCGCTACCCACCCAGTGCCCGGTCCCGAATCGCCTTACTCCTAACCCGGCTCGGTGGTTCCGCAGCAGAGTGGGCGGCTGCGCGAATTAGTTCCCCCGTTCTGCGTCTCTCTCATATGCCGAATTCGTGGAGGAATTAAAAATCACCTTCTGTCATCCGGACGGTGTGGAAAGACGTCGCGTCACAGCTGTACCATCTGCGCCAGGGTTCCTCATCAGTCAGCCAGTTTACCGCCAGATTCCGGACCCTGGCTGCAAAGACTCCGCTGGGCGACCAACGCCCTCCGGATGAATGTACTATGAGGGACTGGCCCCACGAATTCGTGGTGAGATGGTCAGCCGGAGATGCCAGCAACGTATGAGGCCCTCATACAACTCGCGATGCGGATTGATCGCCACCTGCTGGCACTCCCGAAAACTGCGGCCCCCACTCCGACCCTGCATCAGACCCCTCGACCGCCCCCATCACCACTTCCGCCCACCGTCACTCCTCCAGACCATAGGGGGGAACCCATGCAGCTGGTACGGACAACCCTCACGCCTGAAGAGAAGCAACGGCGTTTCGGGAGGGTTTGTGTGCATACTGCGCTTCCCCCTCACACATCCGCCTGACCTGCCCTATTCGTCCGGGGAAACAGGACGCCCAGCAGATCAGCACGGCGCGGCCAGCTAGGCCCCTTCCTCCACATCTGATGCCACCGACCTCCCCGACTCACTCTCCCGGCCGTCCTGGAATGTAATCAAGCGAGTCATCTCCACCACAGCCTTTGTGGATTCCGGGGCGGCTGGAAATTTCATAGACCACTCCTTCATTCCGACAACATCACATTCCCTGGAACTCCTCCCAAGTCCTCTCACAATCACCTCCGTGGATGGTCATCCTATCTCCGCAGGACCCATCATTCACCGCACGGTCCCTCTTCATCATCTCCGGCTCGACTCGCATGTGGAGAAGATCCAGTTTTTTATGACCAATATTATCACCTCACCACTCCTCCTCGGGTTCCCCTGGCTGTCCCTCCATGAACCCCACCTTTCCTGGTCATCGGGCGTGGTGTTGGAGTGGGGAGCGCACTGCCATCGCCATTACCTTCTGCCACAGCCCTCCCCGTCTGCCTCCTCGACCTCAGAACCGACCCGTCTTGTCCTAGACCATGTCCCCTCCTGCTATCACGATCTAGTCGCCGTCTTCAGTCCAGCCAAAGCTGCCCAGCTGCCTCCCCACCGACCAGGCGACATGGCCATTGACCTGCTGCAAGGAACCACTCCCCCGAAAGGACATCTCTACTCCCTCTCGAAGGCAGAGCAATTGGCCATGGAGCGGTTTGTGGCAGAGGCGCTTCAAAAGGGCACCATCCGCCCATCGACTTCCCCGGCCGCGGCAGGGTTCTTCTTTGTGACCAAGAAGGATGGTGGCCTGCGAACGTGTGTGGACTATCGTGGACTCAATAAAATCACAGTCAAAAATCGAACACCTTTACCTTTAACCAACACCGCCCTTGACTGCCCTCTCGGGAGCGAAATACTTCACGAAGTTGGATCTCAGGTCGGCCTACAATCTGATTCGTATCCGAGAGGGCGACGAGTGGAAAACCGCCTTCATCACCCCCACTGGTCATTTTGAAATCCCTTGTCATTCCATTCTGTAAAAAACCACACACATGAATACCATGTGGCGAGGAGAAGAGAATAGAGCGTGTAGAAAAAACTCTTTCTCCCTCCACACAAAGCACTGTATTCAACCACTCCAATTTGATGTTACCTGGCAGAAAGAGGCATGGCACAACAGAGGTTAAAAATGAACAGTTTCTAATTTATTAACATCGGTAAATAATTATTGTAGTTACATGTGAATATTGAATGTAAAAGGTACCAAGGTTACAGAGAAAGTAAACATGAGAAGAAAGGGTAAAGAGGGAGAAGAGAAAGAGAAGGGAAGATAAAAGCCCCAGAAGCCTTCCGCTTCTGAGGGAAAAACCCCCCTGAGCAAGATAGCTCAGAGGCCTCCTTTTCCACATGTGCGCAGACCTTTATACCCCTGGCCTACAGGAAGTTGTCACTGTCCTACAGGAAGTTGTCACTGGCCTACAGGAAGTTGTCACTGACCAATCAGAACCTGTTGTTTCTGATGTCACGCCCCCGGTGCCTCCCATTTGGTGAAGACAAAAGAGGGTGGGCGGTCCTGACGGCTGATACTTCGCATCGTTGATGTCGGACAAAAGGCATGTAAAAACCGGGGTGTCGAATCTTCAACCCTCAACCATCGACACAGGAATGTCACACTTCCCCTGCAGACATCTGTTATGCAAGACAAATCAGGCTCCCGCGATGAGGCCATTCAAGCGTTTCAATCTTTGTGTCGTCATTTCACCACCGCTCCCATTCTTCAACACCCAGATCCTACCCTTCCGTTTGTTGTAGAAGTGGACGCGTCAGAGGTGGGTGCTGGCGCCGTCCTCTCTCAACGCGGTCCGGACCGGAAATTGCACCCGTGTTGCTTCTTCTCGCGGAAAGTTCACCCCTGCACAGCGGCGTAATACGGGGTTGGGGGACCGTGAGCTGCTGGCAGTCAGGTGGGCCCTCGAGGAGTGGCGGCACTGGCTGCAAGGCAGTGACACCCCCTTTCTGGTCTGGACCGATCACCAAAACCTCATATCAATCAAAGCTACCAAACAAACTGAATCCCCGCCAGGCGAGGTGGGCATTATTTTTCGAAGCAATTCAACTTTCAACTCTCCTACCGTCCGGATCCAAAAATCAAAAAGGGCCGATGCTCTTCCCGTCAACACGCCCAGACTCACCATCCTCTGACCCCGAACCCGTCCTTCCTCCTCATCGCACTCCTAGGCCCTCTCCGGTGGTCCCTCGAGACGAAGGTCCGGGCGGCCCAGCATCCGACCCTGGCCCATACAACACCCCACCCGGGTGCCTGTACGTCCCAAATACCTGCCGGCCTGATGTACTGCATTGGGGCCATTCCTCCGTCCTCTCAGGCCATCCAGGACGCCAACGGACCCTCTCCTTCATTCGCCGAGCATTCTGGTGGCCTTCAGTACGGCGGGACGTACAGGCCTACGTGGATGCCTGTGACGTCTGCGCCCGGGCTAAGACTCCCAACACTCCGGCTGCTGGGCCCCTGCGTCCCCTTCCCATTCCTCATCGCCCCTGGACCACCCTCGCCTTGGACTTCATCACCGGCCTCCCTGAAGCTAGTGGTATGACCACCATCCTGACCATAGTGGATCGTTTCTCCAAAGCGGTCCACTTGGTCGTCCTGCCCGGCCTACCGTCCTCTGCCACAACCGCTGACCTCGTGCTTCAACACGTGGTCTGCCTCCATGGGTTCCCCCAAGACATCGTCTCTGATCGGGGACCCCAATTCGTCTCAGCTGTGTGGAAGGCGTTCTGTCGCCTTATTGGATCGACCTGCAGCCTCTCCTCTGGCTACCATCCCCAGACCAACGGTCAGGGTGGAGAGGGCCAACCAACAGCTGGGACGATACCTGCGGTGCTTTGCGTCAGAACGCACCTGGCCCGGGTTTCTCCTGTGGGCGGAGCTGGCCCACAACCTGCAAGTCTCCTCCGCCACCGGCCATAGTCCCTTTGAGATCTGCCATGGATATCAGCCCCCCATCTTCACGCACCAGGTGCCTGCAGGCGGGGTCCCCTCGGCCCGTCAGATGATCCGCGGGTTGCCAAAAGGCCTGGAAATCTGCGCGGTCGGCCCTCCTCATCACCTCCCGAAGGATGTCCACCCAGCACGATCGCCGGCACCCCTCGTCGACTGCACTTCCGAGTGGGACAAAGGGTGTGGCTGTCCACCAAAGACCTACGTCTCAGGACTGAGTCACACAAACTGTCCCCTCGATACATCGGACCATTCCGGATCCTCAGTCGGATCAACCCCCCTCACATACCGTCTCCAACTCCCTCCTGCCATCCGCGTCCATCCTGTCTTCCATGTCAGTAAACTCAAAACCCTTTGTCCGATCCTCGCTTCATCCTCCGGCTCCGGATCCGCCACGCATCGTCGACGGGGGACCCGCCTACACTGTGGAGCGCATTATTGCCTCTCGCCGCAGAGGTCGGGGGGGTCCAGTACCTGGTGCATTGGACCGGCTATGGACCAGAAGAACGGTCGTGGATCCCGAGTCGTTTCATCCTGGACCCTTCTCTGGTGACTGAGTACCGGCAGCGTACCGCCCGCCGCTCCGGGGCCGTCGGGGGTCGGCCCTGGAGGGGGGGGTACTGTCACATGATTTCGTCATGTGACCGGGAGTAACACGGAAACGAGGTAACGTGACTCCTATATATTAGGCTGGAGAGCAGCTGCAAATTGCTCAGTCATTGAATGACGCACGCCATTCGACTCGGCCCCGAAAAACCTGCAACCCAGTAAGACCGTACCTGTCCTCTCTGTTCTCCTGACCCTCGAACTCCTTCCTGTCGCCCTGTCCTGCCCTGTATCGTGTCTTAATATGCGAACGACAACATCAGTGTGGTGTTGCGGCTCGTGCCCGTCCCCGTTCGCAGATTAACGTGGAGGAACTTACCTGCCTCCCTGCGTCCCACCGCACTGAGGTCTCTCGTTCCTCCTACACGTCTCTCTCGTTCTGGTCCCGGTTCGCGTTACAAATACTAGTTAACATAAAATACTTCTTAATTTTTTACTTTGTAATCTTATAATGTCATAACCTATGAATCATTTATTGATTTTATTTATTTATTTTTTGTGTTCAATTTCAATGTATTTACTGTCTTATTATTTTTTCCCAATGAAAATGATATAACCCTGTTTTGTAACCCTCGGTTGCAACTTCTCAAAAATATTCATACACTCAACATTGGCTCATTTTGAAAGTATTCTGCTTCAAGGGCCACAGCAAAAATGGGTATGGCAAGTCAGGATACAACATGCAGATTTTTTTTTTTATATTTGCTTGTAAAAAGATGACCCAACTTACAGTGAGGGGTTTTACCATTATGAAGCCACAGAGAATAAGCACAGCATATTTATTCAATGTCTGTGTCAAAAACCTGCAAACACAGCACATGGGGCACACAACTAAATGAGCCCTCTGCATTTAACCATCACCCTTTGTGAGCAGTGGGCAGGCATGAAAGGCGCCCGGGAAAAAGTGTGTCATTAGACATTCTAAAGAAAAACTGCATGTACCAAGAAACTGATCAAACTGAGCAGAGATCCAACACCCGAGAGTGCGTTGAGGGTGGTGTGAGTGTTAGGGGGGTCTGTTTCTTGATTGCTATCTTGTTGATGCTGTGGTAGTCAGTGCAGGGCCTTAACTCAACATCCTTCTTAAAACCAAAAAAAGAACCCTGCCGCGGCCGGTAAAGAGCCTCAGCCACAAATTGCTATATGGTCTTATTCTTGGATTTTAAGAGGGTGGAAGATGTGGTGGAAAGGGTGCTGCCTTAAATGGACAGAAGATGGCAGCCAGAAACATGCAGAGTTACGGAGCAGTGCAAGGAGGCTGGTGAAATCACCATTGTTTTATTCTGAGACAGCGTTTCTTGTAACACCAACAGATTTTACTACTTGCGTGAAAAACACATAAGGAAAAGGCAAGACACAAACACAAGTAAGATGTCTGGACCAATCATCAAAACCTAATCACCATCAAAGCTTCCAAGCAACTCAATCCCTGTCAGGCGAGGTAGGCCATTTTCTCTCGAACAATTCAACTTCCAACTATCTTACCGTCCCTCACTGTCCCGACAGCACGCTGCAGATTCCTTATCCTCTGCCCCCGAACCCATTCTCCCACCTCATTGCATGTTAGGTCCTCTCCGGTGGTCCCTGGAGACTAAGGTCCGGGCTGTCCAGACGTCCGACCCTGGCCTGGCCATTATATAGATGTACCTATTGTAATTTGCATAAAGCTGGTGTGAATTATTCCATGTTAAATGTATTAAATTAAACATTTGACTTTGTTGCATCAGGTTTTAATTAACATTAACATTTATTTTCTGGTACTTAGGTATATATGGAGGGCTGCATCAAGAGGGGCATAAATTCTTTATGCAGAGAACCTCCCTTGTTGATCTACTGTGGCAACTCCTAACAGGGAAAGTGGAAGGGAGACAAACAAATCCAAAAAAATTCCAATGCCTATGAGTATCATAAGATCAGCATCATGCATTTTGACTGTAGATAGGCATTCAGTTAAGTTTCACTGTACACATGACAATAAAACAGGAATTCGAATTTGGAGAAATGTTAACAGGACAAGCACAAACTTCTGAAAGAAAACCATATAACCCTGTCTTACAAGCCTCTTTGCACATTATAAGACATACTGATGCACTCAACATTAGCTCATTTTGAAATTATTTTGCTCCAAGTGCAAATATGCTGCATAACAAATCATGATACAACATGCAGGATATTTTTATTCTTGTAAAAGCATGGTGCACTGAGCATGCATGATTGACTTACAGTGAGTGGTTCTAGCTCTGCACAAGCACAAAGAATGATTACAGCACATTATTATTATTATTTAATGTTTCTGTGTCAAAAGTCTGTGGAAACTCAGTATGTTATAACCTTATTCCAAAATTGATTATTATTATTTTTTTCTCTTTTCCACTGAGGGCATTCTAACATTTCTGCAGGATCTGCTGGAGCAAGGTCACTCATTTTCAACTATAAAGGTTTATATGGCAGCTATTTTAGTTTGTCATGTTGGTATTGATGGTTGATGGTTAAGGTCATTTCGTACAAAACTGCATTGCTGCTGGCGTGGACATCAGCCATGCGAGTGGGTGACCTCACCTGAGGTGTATGCACTTTGCACCTGGTGATACTAAGGCCTCGTTTACACTGTCAGTTAAACGTGACCCAATCCCGATTTTTTGCGACAGATCGGATCTGTTCCATGATGGTGTAAAGTGTAAAACACGTGCATTTGAATATTTTGAGATCGATTTCAGGCCTCGTTCATATTGTGGAAATAAATCAGATATAAATCAGATGTGCCAATGCGACTGTAAATAGGCAGATCGGATTTTCGTAGACATTGCATCTGTACGTCATTAAAACTGTGACAATTTAGTACTTCATTTTGGTTTAATGATGTCAAACCACAACAAACAGAAGAAACATGGAGGAGGAAAGTGCAGAGCAGTGGTCGATGGCTGAAGTTACATGCCTTCTTAGCCTGTAGGGAGAATAGTCAGTTCAAGCTCAAATTAAAGGCTCCTACAGAAACAAATCTTTTTTTGAGGATATTTCGGCTGCAAAGGAATATGCTGATTCTAAAAAGATGAGCCAATGTTAGATTAGCCCGAACCTTTTGCAAGCCACCACAGCAGCAACCCCGACGCGCATCTGCAAAGGGATAGCCCGGCGAAATGTTGTGTCGTTGTAAGAGAGAAATGAAAACGTTGACACAGCAAATCGTAAGTTGGCTTGATCATTCTAAAATTTTGGACCCACTGCTCCTCGCTAAAGCCCGCCACAATATTCTCCCACCAATCCTGAGATCTCTCACGCACCAAGACATTCCTCTGTATGGTCGAGGCCATAATAACTGAAGCATATGCGCAATAATTGCCCTTTTCCTTCTTCTCCGCCTCAAGAGTCATCGTATTATTTGGCAAACTTTGCATATATCGCCAGAGCTAGTATTAAGCATATTTTCACATTCGTCCATCTTGGCTACTGTGTGGCAAGTGTAAACAAGTGAATTGGATATGGGTCACAATTAACAAAACGTGTAAAAAGAAGGTAAAAAAAAAATCAGACATCGGCAACAAATAATAATTGAGCATCAAGATCTGCAGTGTAAACAAGGATTAAAATTACACAATCTGGCCTATGTGCTAAGATATGCCAAAGTCTTTCAGTTCTTTGCCATTCGTTCGAGCTGCCCTCCTCCCTCTACCACCTTTGTGAGCGGACATGGAGAGGGTGCCTTCATCTGCTCTGCCCATTTTTGAACATTGCAGGCGTATGTGCTTCGTACTCAGGCTTTCCGGTCATGTGAGCAGCTGTTTGTCTGCGAAAGCCAGGGGAAGAGGCCAGCCTCTGTAAGATTCAAGATTTGGTCTATTGTCAGTACAACTGTCTGGCCTCTGTGTCTGTCACATGAGATTGTGGAGGCCAGCTTCTTGGCTTTAGTTGCAGGGAATGGTCCCACCAGATGGGGTTAGGGAATACTCTACCACCTCCATATAATGCTGTACATTAAATCAAAGAAATTAATTACCAGGAACAGGACAGACATGGACAAAAAGTTAATTAAAAATAAAGAATAAAAGAAAACAGAGTAAAAGAGAAAACATGCAGCTATTTGAATTAAATTCAATAATTGAATTAAACATTTAAGGCAACATAGTAAAAGAGTTAAGAAAGGACTGCCTAAGAAAGCAAATAAAACACTGCATAAGAACACTGTATGTGAACCACCTCACACTGGGTTAAAAGCCAGGATGTGAGTTTTTTTAAACAAGATTTAAACAGTGATTGACGGCGGCTGTCTGACACTGATTGGTAGGTTTTAATAATTGTGAGGCAAAAGCTGCCATTAAATTGATAAGCACAAGTAATGTAGAGTTCCCAGAATCATTTGTTAAGAGAATGTCATTAAAAATTGTTAACAGAGCTGATTCTGTACTGTGATGTGATTTAAACCCATTTCTGGTAGGTAGTAGCCTAGTGGGTAACACACTCGCCTGTGAACCAGAAGACCCGGGTTCAAATCCCATTTACTACCATTGTGTCCCTGAGCAAGACACTTAACCTAAGTTGCTCCAGGGAGACTGTCCCTGTAAATACTGATTGTAAGTCGCTCTGGATAAGGGCGTCTGGTAAATGTCCAAATGTCCAAATGTTCTGTTCAAAAAGGGCTGTAGCTGGACATGAACAACCCACTATGCCACCACTGGCTCATTGGTACAGAAACCGACTGAATTGACTGAAATTTGGTCCAAGTAGGTAAATATTATGCATCATGAATATGTATCATGACAATATGAACAGAGACAAGGAGGGACACATGGGCCAGACTAATGTGCAACAAAAGTTTTATTTACAGTGCGGGATGTGATGTATGCAATCAATCCAAATAGTGCTTTTTACACACCACCATTAAACCCTCAACCACTCAAGAACTATATACAACACCGGCACAGAGCCAGACACTCTAACAAAGGGGAATCCACGCACATACCAATACACACACTGGCAGAGGAGGGTACACGTAGAAGGAAGAGCCAACATTAAAGTAAATAACAAAGCACAATGAACAAACAACAATTCCAATCTCTCCCCTCTGAGCAGTACGCTACCGTCTTCCTGTTTCAGGCCTCCTCTTATCTGGCCTCCTGGCATCTGAAGACTAGCCACCAGCCCATGGGAAGAGCACTCCTGCCCCTTCCGGGCTTAAAAAAAAAAAGAAAGCACACCACACACACACACACACACACAACAAAAAACAGAAAGACAATCAGACAAAAAACCCAGGGAAGTAACAGGGGTGTGAGTAGAACACTGAAAGATTATGGTTGATGCCGTTTAACAAATCTTCAGATATTCAATACGTTTCTCTTTTTTTTTTTTTACGTATGTATACCCACAATGCATTAAAGCAAGAACCTAGAACTCAGAACATATTGCACAACACACCAATGACACCCCACTATGAGTATGTAAAATTTTCTCCCCCCTCAGCAGGAACAACACAATATAAATAGGACACTGGTGTGGACTACCCAAAACACCAGCATAGCCATTTGGATTATTCTGGTACGTGACAGGCTATGCCTAGGCAGTGGTCAGATTGCAGAGACTAGAGGTCACTCATGAATGCATAGCAGTAGTCCATCGATGAAATCAACACTGTGGAAGAAATATTCTGGGAAATAAGATCTTATGGAGGCTTTAGTTAATGGTTGACTACTTTGGTGCAAACATGCTTATGAGATGATTGGTTCTTTCTTATAAAAAAGAAATCCATTCATCATACTAAGTGCTCACAAAGAGAATGTGTTTTTTTAATGTAACTCAGTGTTTATATTTGCTTTTTATAAACCAGTGTAAATGTATAAATTCTGAACAAAGTTCAGAACCTAACAATGAACAAACTGATAACCTAAGTCTAACACAGATAAGAGCTGTTCAGCTTTGAACTCCATTGCAAGTTGTAACTGTACCTACCACCACATTTGCAGGCCTACAGCTTCTCTTTCAGTCAACACTTGTGATACCACCATAACAGAATACTTTCAAGGTGCAAATGCAGTTGATAGAGCATTATGAAAATAATTGATTAATTATTATATGTAATATATATTTGATTGAAAAGAAATTAGTTGTCAGCTGTCTCACATATCTAAGGAAATCATTTTTATCTTATATTTTCTTTTCTAATGTAAAGAAATACACACAAGCCCTGTATTTTAAATAGTGGTGGGCCGTTATCGGCGTTAATGTGCTGCGTTAACGTGAGACTCTTATCGGGCGAAAAAAAAAAAAATATCGGTCGTTAATCTATTCACAAAGTTGGGTTGGGAGCTGGATCTATACTACGCAAGCTATTGTGCCGGAGTTAAATGGTTACACTAGATTTATAAGTATATTTCTTCTTTCTTGTGTCTTTTAGTGTCTTATTTCCTAAAAACTTTTATTTTGTTTCTGAGACCCGGTTTAGTTCTCTTGGACACATGGCATGAGTTGTGAGGTGCGTGGGGTTTGTGTGCCAAAAGTAATTTCTTTCATTTAAATTTATGTACATATTAGGAATATTTTGCATTTTATGTTCTTTTAATACTGTATATTGTAGAGAGAGGTGCAGAAAGACGCGATGTTCTGACGCAACCTTGCTTTTTGTACAGGAATGCAGTATTGTAAATTGTGAATGCTATATGTTAATGTTCAGTTCTCTTGGACACATGGCGTGAGTTGTGAGAGAGAGGTGCAGAAAGACGTGATGTATGACGCGATGTTCTGACGAGACCTTGCTTTTTGTACAGAATACACTTTGCACAGACAATCTCTTGGGTGTCAGCTCATCATTTGTGGTTCAAGAAACAAAATCAAAGAGTTACACAACGCAGAAGAAGAACCGCTACACTATGATGACTTTCACCTTGATATTTATCACGGATGTATACCTAGCCGAATTGCACTGTAGGGGGCGAGAACGAGTCTTTGAACTGTGAAATTATCACATCAAACGTGACGTGGTAACATGGATGCAGCTTTAACTGAATAAACAGTTGGTAAACACAAGTACATCTTATTGAACATAATTATTTTCATCACCAATTAGAACAGCTTTCTCAAGCAGTTTGTGATGCACTTTGGAAACAGGAGATGAGCCCCTGGTCTAATGCGCCACCCGGCTTGAGAAACCTGTTCTCAAAGACTTACTTTAGTCATTATTTGGGTAGTGCACATATTCTGAATGCCTTCGGCAGAATTCAAATGAGCCATTTTAATATAGATTAATCTAGATTTGTCAGGATTGACTGCAGCTGTGCTCAACACCGGTGGCCAATCCTGACGGTGCATAAAACCCCTAGATTTCCGCCCCTTCGAAAGGGACGACATTTTCGTGGACTCTACATGAACTAGACTTTATGTGTTATGTTGTGAGTTCTGGCAATCACCACACGCCTGCGGGTTTGTTTAAGTTTATTCCCTTTATTTCCCGTTTTGGCCACCGCGGCATTCTTTATTTGTGTTTATTGTTTGTTTAATAATAAAAACCCTTCTCAGCATGTCAAACCTCTGCGCTTCCTTCCCCCGTAAATCCGTAGTCGTGACAAGATTACTCTAGATTAATTCCAAGATTACAGTGAGATTAATATAGATTAAGAAAATTAATCTATGACCACCTCTAATTTTAAAACACTCGTCTGATATTACTGGCATGAAAGAGGTATGGCACAATAGAGGTTACAAAAATGAATAGTTTCTAGTTTATTAACACCAGTAGATTACTATTGCTGTTACATGTAAATCCTGTTTGTAAAAATGGTACCAATGTTACAGAGAAACCCAACATAAAGGAGAAAGGGATAGAGGAAGAGAGGAAAAAGCCAAAAAACCAAGCTGCAGAGAGGCATAGCGAAAGCAAGACTCAGAAACCCTGGGGAGAACCTCCCAGCTCCTGATGGAGCAGGAAGTGAAGAGCAGCCTCAGTCCACAAGAGAAAACTCTTTTATACATTTGACTTCCAAAAAGTTCCCACAGACCAATCCGGATTTGACCTTATCTTCCTCGTCATGACACCCCAAGCCATTTGCTGGCTTTTGACACCTCTTGTTTGGGGATGTCACAGCTTGACAAAGATTCACTGTGTGAATGCAATGGCGCATGGAAAGTGGTGAACAGTAGAGATGATGGACCATATGAGGTGCAGGCAGTGTTAGGCTGGATCATGAACGGCTGTTTGTTGAGCCATAGACGTTCTCGCCCGAAAATTCGCCCGAGTGCTCCCACCGTGAAGAATAAGGTGGTAAATGCGTGCATATACATATCACCCATTGGCCTTTGAATTTCTAAAAGCATATTGACAGTCATGTTGACCTTCCCCAAAAATCTACGCAACTCCTGTCTAGTGGTGGGTGTAGGAAACTCTTTGCTTCAAGTGTACGAACTTGACCATGCCCCACCTGATTCCCCAGATAGGTAACTGTAGCTTTTCCAAATTCACATTTTGCCAAGTTTAGAGTGAGACCATGTGTACCATGTTAAAACTGTACACAGCATCTCCACATGTTCAGACCATTGGCTAAAGCATTGTTCATTAACCGTTGAGGCACGTTCCTTAATCAAAATGGCATTACAATGTACTGCAAAAAAGTTATGGGAGGTTATGAGGACAGAAATGTCTGCAGCTCTGGGAGTTAGTAACTCCTGCCACTACTACAGGCTCTTATGGTTGAAGTCGAGGTGTAACTGGTGAGCATTGTAGAGACCAACAGTTTACTAATGTGTGACGTGCTGGCAGTAGCACAGGCGGTTAGTTTCAGCTGTAGATTCAGTACAGAACATGGCAGTACAGTGGGATGTGAAGCAGGAGCTGCTAAGTACTGTTTCAAACATGCAGGATGGTGCTGTAGTCTGTAGTGGTATTCTTAACCTGGGAATATTGATGAAAAATCTCTGGCATAATAGGTGTATTACCAACAAGAATAGGTGCATTACCAACAATGATGATTGATATGAATGAAATATGGATAGTGTCACAGATGTTACAGTACAGCGCATATTTTTTAAAGGGTGGAATTACAGAGACAGAGACCAGATCTGCACCTGCACCTGATTCAGGGCCCAAATAGCATTCATTCTTTCTGTCTTGGCTTTAAGAGAGCAGAAGTACTTCCCTGACCTCAAAAAGAAAAGAGTCCATTGTCAGGATGACAGGATGACAAATTAACTTTTTATTTTTTCTGGCAGGTGCAAAACCTGCAAGAATCAAAGTGGGATAGATGGTAGAATAACAACATTTATTTCTATATAGCCCAAATACACATACAGTATGTCTCAATGGGTTTTGACAGACCCTACTTTATAGGTCAAAAGTAGGATTATGTAGTCAATTCTTAATTTGATGTGTAACCAGTGCAGTGATTGTAAGACTGGAGTGAGGTGGTCAAATTTCCTTGTTCTATTTAGACAATCAAAGCAGTGTGTATTGCTGTTATCAGTTACACACTTGTGGGAACAAGGAGATCGTTTTTCACTTTTTTTAAGTCTGGCCAGTGTTCACTTTTTCAGTATGGAATGGGAGATAATCCAAGGAGAAGTGATCACTAACACAGATTTCGACAGATTTGAGATCAATATTTGAGATTTATGGATTGTTTGTGTATGAGTGTGGTGTGAAATTTCTCGTCTGGGGAGCTGCAATAAAGGAAGTCAACTGAATTGTTTATTTGTATTTATTGTTTATTTGTTAATAAAACCCCGTTCCCAGCATGTCAGACCTCTGCGCTTCCTTCCCCCGTAAGCCCGTAGTCGTGACACAGGCTGTATAACCTGAACTCTGAACAGAGTTCATTGCCCAAACCTACTGACAGCAGTGATGATTCTCATCACCTGTGGACTGCAATGAAGAGAATACTAATGAGAGAAATATGCACAACTCTACATGTTGTAACCTGGCTTACCAGGACCTTAGGACATTCAAAGCAGTGTGTATGACAGTTAAAATTTATACACGTTGTGTGAATGAGGAGATAAGATCACTTTCACATTCTTCCAAACAAGGCAGCTTTCAAGCATGCAGAAACCTGTTTTTTATACTAAAATAACATACAAAATTGCAAAGTTAGATACAATGCAACCTCTAAATTAGATTCAGTGTTTGTCTCCTACACCACAATACTGGGCAATACTAATTACTGCAAAAGGTGAATTGTCCAAATATTGAGCAAAGAGCGCAGCCCTTGAGGTGAGTCCAATCAGGTGAGCAACTGGTCTCATGTACACCTTTCTGTAGTTCTGCCATTGAGCTCTGGGCAGTTAAAGAAGGGGCCCCGTAATCATAAAGTTGCTGGTTTGAATCCCGATCCACCAAGGTGCCACTGAGGTGCTACTGCCACACACTGCTCCCCGGGAACCTGTCATGGCTGCCCACTGCTCACACAGGGTGATTGGTTAAATCAGAGGACAAATTTCACTGTGTGCACTAAGTGCTGTGCTGCTGTGTATCATAAGTAACAATCACTTCACTTCACAGATCGACGATTAGGACCACAGCCCTATGTGAGGTTTGCTGCTATTCCAGTTCTGACTCATCTGAAGTCCTGGCAGGTTTATTTGAACCGATCCACAACGTTCTGACAGTAGTGCCATCTTTTGTTGCATAGACAACCTGGAGAAAGGTGGCATCCTGAGAGGACTACAGAGAGGACTACAGTGAAATGTACCACAGTCACCTGAGCATTCTTAAAAATCGCACTTCTCTTTCCCACTAGCCC
>NW_021629916.1:0-12500 GCF_900700375.1 Denticeps clupeoides
AGCGGCTAAATTGTGGCCGGCTGCAGGGATGGGCGGGGCCCTTGTCAGCATGCAGGAGTCGGTTCTTCTGCACGAGCATGGACGGGGAGGTCAGCCTGGACCTCCCAATTACCCGTCGACGAGAATAATCCGGGAAAAGTCGACCCTCGGCCTGCTCCTCTCCAAGCTCTTATAGCGCAGTTTCCTGCACTTCCCTCCACAAAACGTGAGGAATTCTCTTAATGAAAAGGAAAAAATTACGTTCGAATGAACGACTACGCTGTATTAGATAATATGACAAAAGTGCTGACACTTTACATGCATATTCATGATCAATCTAAAATGAAAACTTCACTATTTTATGATATTTGCTGGAAGACTCTTAAATCCTGGAAAATCCAGGTCTACAAAACAACGGTTGTTGGCCCCTGGTGAATATACTGCTTATCATAATATATACATGCTCAGCATCTTCCATCTCTTTTTTTATTATTGACAAGATATACAGTGCACCATGATGGTGGCAATGGAACTATATACAACAGGGAAGGTCAAGTCATAAAATGTTCATGGCACAAATCACAAGCTTGTGCACTTTTATTTTATTTACGTTTTTTTTTTTCTGAATTATTTCAGATCAGCACCCCGCGATAAGGCTCCCCACGCTTTGCATTGTTAATTTTTGCAGAAAATGAAAACAGAGCTGAAAACATTCGCATAAAAAGGTGATTGATGGTAAAAACCCTGGAACGAAAGCATGATCTGTCTACCTTATCCCGCAGCTGAAGGCCTATTCGTCAGTGTAGTGGATGTGCTCACTGTTTTCTGACCCCACCGTGCAGTTGAGGCTCCATGGATGAATTTAGGCAGGTTGAGCACGCTGATGTTCTCCTGAATCCTGTAGATTGTGGAAGGAGACCCTGGGAGGCGAGCATCTTTCATCAGTTTGCTGTAATAAGCACGGAAGTCCATCACTAGAAGTCACCCGGGCCGCCTGATGTGCATGTGAAATGATCTCTGCAAAGTCACAGAACGTTCTCTCTCCCTGGAAGATAAAGCATCATTTGGTTCAGTCATCTTTCTTGGAAATAAAGGGGAATAGGCGCCTCCTCGAACGAATCCTGTCTAATTGTAATTATACCCAGGCTGGTGTGGCCTACATAGGCCCCGTCAAGATGCCCTCTGGGCAAATTCGCCGGATTTAAATCAAAATTGCAGTGACAAGACTTTAATTAGACGTTTTTTGATGTTTTGGAACGCTCGCGAGGACGGGACGGGAGCTCCGCGAGGCACGGAGACGTGACATTGATTATCAGGGCCTGTCCTTCCCTCCCTTGCTCGCCTTCCTCTCTCCAGCGGTTGGCTTCTCCCACCTGCTCTCATGTCTGAGGACAGTTTGGGCGTACCGTACCGAAGCTGCTAATTTGCATATTCCTGCACACTGACCACTGAGGTGCATATTATCGTAAACAAAATAATTGTAAAAAAGAAATCACTACATTAATTAAGGGGCAAACAAATTCCAATGCTGAACATCAATGAAATGTTCTAATTTGTAAGAAAATATTTCATTCAAATGGTATAACTTTACATGTTAATCAATTGCTATGATACTAAATGCAACATTTTATGAACAATTACAATGTTTATGAACATTATTTCTAAATGTAAACATATTAAATGAGACTATTCCTATTCTAAACATGCAATATATATGCTACGAATTAGATTTTCATTAAATTCAAAATTGAACAAAAAAATACTATATTAAAATGTCTGAAAGGTAAAGATATAAATGTAATGGATAATCACAGTTAAGATATCATATGTCTAAGTGTATCTACTCTCATATTGTCAGTAATCAGATGTTCTGGATAAAAGAAATGGAAAGAAACCAGCCCGCTGTGAACCAGAGGAGCCCGACTGTTAGCTGAGCTCAGCTCTTGCTGAACAAGTTTGTGGTTTGAACGTATTGCGGCGATAAAAACGTCTGAGGTGATGGCAAATTAGCGCGCCCCCCTCCCGATTGCTCCCGGTTAATATTCCTGCGGATTAGGAGAACTAGCTGCTCATCAAAAATTAACATTGTAAAAAAAATAAAAAATTCCTTGATGATAATTGCTAGAAGAGTGTAAGCAGAAGTGCTGCATAATTAGCCCTTGCCGGAGCGCGGCGTTGCGAGCGCTGATCGTGATCTACGCCTCGCCCAACGCAGGAGGCTCTCATGAGCCGAGAACCCATTATGTTCGGCTCTCGTTGTTTGCCATGCTAATGAGGCCTTTGTAGCGCGTGAGAATGTACGGTTGGGGTCCATTACAATTAACGCCAAACCGAACTCGTACAAAAAGCACGTACGGCAGAAAAAATGTAATTCCTTCACTACGTAGTCTTATTTAGATCGCGGGTTGCACGTGTTTACATGCATCAACACTATGAATTATGGGGTAACACACCCTGTACCCTAACCCCAACACATATACCATATAAAAATAAAATGCGCACATCGAACTACCAATAAATTATTGACATCTATACCCGGGACGTCATAAATGATCAAGACTGCGTACACGCTGGCAGCAAAATGCAGGCGGGCTTCAAACTCTCGCCACCCGTGAGCCACACCATGAGCCATGACTTCCGTACTGGGAATAAATCATTACGAAAATAAATACACCATTTCTTGTATTATTAATTCCGACCCCACCCCACCAGAGGCTCCAGTTAATCACGATCAATAATCTCATTAATCATAGATGACACATTTAAGCTATTTGGTCCCAATTAAACACTATTTGGTACTGGATGACAGAGCCTTTGTCGTGCAGAAATGTATGATTACTGTAAAGGAGGTTTTTTTTTTCTACGGGTCCATGCAGAAATATGGAAATCGGCCGGTAATTGACCCGCCTTGTGTGGTTTCGGGTCGCGGGGCGGTTTTTCCCGCTGCAGATGGGCCCTCGAAGGCTCCTCGTTCCTCACCAAACTGACACCTACTGTCCAGCAGGTGGTACCAAACATTTATCTTTTCTCCTCGCTCCCCCTTATCACGCCGCCTTCCAGTGATCCTTCTTTCTCTCTTTTTCCCTCCCTCCCTCCCCCGGAACATGCTGTCTGGGCCGCAGTATTTACAGCGCCGGGCCAAATTTAACAATGAGCCTCACCTCCTCTGACACGCCGCCGGGACGCTAGGAGACTGTTCTGCACGGGCGTTTCAATATTTAACATCTGCTCCGGTTTAAGTAGAGGATCATGTTCCCTCGCCTTGCTCGGCGGAACGAGCCGCCGTCAATCCTTCCGATGGACGGAGGGACGGATAGAGACAGATAAGGGGCCGGGGTGTTCTTCGGCAGCGCTAGTAATGGGGGCCAGGGGAGTAAACAGTCTTTACCCCCCACCACCGCGTCACCCGAAAATGAACCCGACGTGCTGGAAGCTCTAAATAAGGCGGGACGAGAGACCACGAACTGCGTCCCATTCATTCTGGTCCCCAGCAGTCCTCAGATTGGAGACTGGCCCCTTCTTTGATGGTCACCAGCGGGGTGAGTTTTCATGAAAGGATGCCCATCACCGGCTGAATATGTCACGTTTTTTAAATAATAAAACGTTTTGAAAGGAAAGAATGAAGATGAATGAGTCGGGAGGTGAAATCTGAACTCTATATCCGACGGTCAATTCCACCCTGATTACACTTCATACGTGAATTCGATTATTGATAGGCCCTTAAGTACTCGTGTGCGTATTCGCGAAATGTCTGGAACTGGTGGGTTTCCAGCGGAAGGAAGCGCTCCAGGGCGCGTTTAAGATATCCCGGACTTAATTGGAGCTTTGGGATGAGAAGCACCGGCCCATCTGCTCAGGGCCACGTTCCTCAACATGCACTTTTCTTTTATTTTGCGTTGGGACGGTATTGAGGTTTGATGAATGGTTTGCAATCCTTTTTTTTTCTTCCTTCTTCTTTCTTCGTCCTTCGTCTTCCTCCGCAGCTACGCTAACGCGCGCGCCTGAATTTATCTCACTGACACATGCGAGCGCTGTTTAATTTGCAGACTTGTTACCGGGTGAGCCGGCCGGATTTATGTCGCGCGGCGTGCCATAAATCCGGCCGTCCCACCGCAACATCTGGTCCTAAATGTGCCAATAGCTATGCTAATGCGGGGGCCGCGTCTGGCTGCGCCGCGGCAGACGGAGACCCCGTGCCGGCTTTTTTGCACCGCTTTGTGCGGCTGTTGTGCCGTTAGGCCGAGCCGATACTGTACTGCGCGCACTCACTCTTTCCTCGCGCCGACCCATTCATCATGTTGACACGGGCTCAGCTACTTCTGTGAAATGGAGAAAATGGCTGAGTCAGCTGTTTTCCGAGTGTGTGTGTGTGTGTGTGTGTGTGCGCGTGCATGTATACATGACTACGGCTATGAGTGCTTGCTACTGTACATTAGCGGTAAACGCACGAGGAACGCGAGTACTTCTGTTGACGAGGGTGGTCCCGCCGATCTCGCCCACGCTCTTTCACGTCTCAGGGAAAGTGGCAGAGGACGAACGCAGGCCCGAGACGCTGGAAACTTTTCCGTTTTTTTTTTTTCCGTGTTTTTTTCCCGGCGATGGCCATATGCTAAAGCAAGGGCCCGCCGCAAACAGCTGATTACACTCGCTCACACCGCTTCGCCGTGACACGTCTTCCATTCATCTCCGCGAGATGAAAATGGGCCCGTTCCTTCTATCTCCCCTGCCCGGCTCGAGATTTCATACTTATTTAGGTATTTACTTCAACTTTCTTGTCTTATTCCACAGATGCCAGAAGTCCCACGTGTCCAAAACACGGTGAAAAACATCATTGTGGTTTCTAGCGGAAGCTCATGGTTTCCGAAAAGTTTTTAAACGTCACTTTTTCCTCCTATTTAGGGGAAATTATACGCATGATGGAAAGATGGAAACTTTTTAAACGAAGTTACGATACAACATGGATCACACTTAAGCACAATTCTGCTTTTTTAAAATGACAGCGAATACTTATAATCTGTTCAAATGTTTGGCTCTTGGTCATTTTTCACACATGCTAATTTATTATAATTCCTGATATGATTCAGAGAGGGAGGTGAGTTTCACAGCCTCCAAATTGTTGAGCTTGCAGACCTCATGCCTTCCTTTTCTCATATCCATGGCAAGACATTGACATACATGGGGCATCACATATCGAAGACTTATAAATAAATGACAATATTTTCATCTTCCGCCGTGTCATCTTCAGTTATCTTTGACACAGTTGAAAATGGCCGAGCCCGTCTATCTTCCCGCCTGGGAAGTTTATGTAATATCGGAATGTGCCTGGCAGAGAATTTCAAATGCAAACACAGTTGCTCCCAAAGTGATGTATTCCGGCGATGTAACTGTGCCAATCAACAGCATAAGGAGCTAATGAACAGTGGGTTTTTTTACAAAAAAAAAAAAGCAAATGCAAGGACATATATATATATATATATACATATATATATATCCTTGCATTTCTTTTTTTTGTAAAAGATATATATATATATATATACAAACACGTGCTGTTTTATTAAAGTCTCACCCTCTTATGCTGCATTCCTGTACTCATTCCTTACTTTAGACCTTCAGCAAAAGTCAGAAATGTACCACTGAACATTGTGAACACACGAGGCCATAACGTACTTATCCAGTCCACAGCACACAAGGTTCCACACCAACCCCCATGGACTCAAAATTGTTATCTTCTCAGTAGCTGGCTTATTTTATAAAGATCTTGTTTGACCTGATCATTACAATCCAATCGATCTGAAGTCATTTGATTAGGATCGTTTGATAGGATTCATGAATCTTTATATTCCAATGGAGTTATCAAGTCGTTTTTTTCCTCAGCATGAGATTTTTTTGTTCCAAAATCAATTTGAAGAACAGAATTGCATTCCTACTAATTTCTATTCAATCGAAGCAAAAACATCCTTCGCTTTCATCTGTCATGTAAAATTGTGTTTATTGGGTTTCCAGAAGAGTTCTTGTTTATGTTAATAATTTGTGTTCCTTTATGGTGTATGATGGGAAGTCGCAGGTCCATGACGTTCTGCACCTTTGTCTTGTGTAGAGGTTCTTCATCTCTGTGTTCTCCATATCTTTGTCAAACGGACTTCCCCGAGCAAGAGGTGTGAAAGGCCAGCCATTGTTTGGGGTCCCATGCTTTGTCTTTGTCGGGCTGCGACACCCCCTATACAGGAGACTCCAAGGGCGTGACAGGGCGGAAACAACAAATTCTGATTGGTCTGTGAGTCAAATGTATCAAAGAGTTTTCTCTTGTCGTCTCTGGGCATTTCTTTTTCCTTTCCATCGGGAACTGGGGGGTTTTCCATCCAGTTTCTGGGCCCCTTTCTCTATCCCTTCCTCCTTTCTTTTATTTTGGGTTTTTCTGTAACTTTGGTACCTTTTTTACATGCAATATTTAAATGTAACTGCAATAGTAATTTACTGGTGTTAATAAATTAGAAACTGTTCATACTTTTAACCTCTATTGTGCTACGCCAGGTCACATCATGCCAGGTAACATCAGATTGGAGTGGTTTTAATACAGTGCTTTGTGTAGAGAGAGTTTATACTTCTCTTTTTACAATGGATTGTGTTGACTCGGGGAAGAGACGAGTGTGTGATAGAAAGAAAGAGATGAACAAGAAAGAAGCTGTGATCAGTAGGAGCAATTACACCTATTCCACCTCCTTGATTGTTATCTATAAGGCGGCTGATTTGTCTTTGTTAGCCATGTTTAATCTTCATTAAAGATTCAAGGAAGAGTCACTGGAGAAATTTGGAAAATTAAATATTTAAAAAGTGCATTCCTATCTGCGACTCCCACCTTTAGGCGGGCGCTTAGTGTTGCAGGAGTCGTTAGCGGGGCCTGCCCGTCTTTCCTCTCTACCGATCTTTACAGGACGGTAAAATTGATCACCGGCCATTTCTCCTTTCCGCGGCGGGAGCGTTTTGAACTTTTTATGTGTAATCAAACGTTCTGAAAAGTGAAGTTGTAACTTTATGGAGTTGCCTTTTGCATGTTGTATAAGTGCGAAAACTTCTTTTATGTGAAGGGGAGGGGGGGCAGGACAAGGATGATGGATGGATTTCCTCGCACCAAGTGCACTCTGCTTTGCTGCCCTATGTTTTTTTGGCAATTTTTTTGCACGGTTTGCCAGTCCCGTGCTGACTCAGACACACACACACACACACACACACCTCTAAACACAATACATGGCATGCCCCACCTCCCTCCTCCCAGAAAATAACAGATATTAAAGGCATACATGAAAGGGGGGTGTGCTCTTTGCCAGCGGGAGCGTAAGGGATTCTGTGTGACTGAGGGACACCGACTCTCTTAGTGTCACGGGGTATTTGTCACATTTCTGTGAAGTGAACCAGGAAATTCGCCGGGCCATTGCTCAGGAGAGTCGGCGAAAGAGAGATGGCCTCTGACGAGAGCGAGGGAGGGTGCGCTGGGCAGGGGAAGAGATTGATAGATTAAAACCCATGGACCTGGTGTTCCCTGTCCCCCGCACTGGCGTTCCCCTGGAGAGCCGGTCTGTGCCGCAGAACTGTTGAGTCGGGAATGTTTGTTTTTTTTTTTACCCTGGTACAACTGCACCGACTCTTACTTTACTCTTTATTCATTTATTTATTTTTACCCAGAGCAGCCCGATTTAATTGTTTTATTCATAATTTATCAAATGCAGGAAAGGTTCACAGGGTGCAGATGTTACTATCTGCTTTGAGCAGAATAATTGCTCCCGGGTAAAAAAAAATTAGTAAAAATTAAGTCCGACAACACCCTATTTGCCGCGCTGCGGTACGGCCATAAAAACACCGCTTAATGCCATAAAGAATTACTTTTCCCCACAGTAACAAGTTAACAGCGCTATAACGTCTCTCTTCCGATATTAGGAAATATTACGCACAGGCGCCCGGCGAGCCGACAAGCAAACAGGCTTTTATTGCATTCATTACTCCTTTTAAAGCCGTCTAATCTGTTGCAGGGTTTTAATTTACGGCGCCGGACCACATAAAAAAAAAGGGCATTTTGACCCGATCGTCGCTGCCGCTGGGCTGAGATCGTACGTGGAAGTGGGCAGCGGGAATTACGAGGGGGCGGGGTTGGCGAAATGGGCGGCCACATGCCCGTGTAGGCCCTGCCCTGCGCCTGGGAGCTCACCGGCTGGGGGAGCAGCGAGGCCGCAATCTACGTGCTCGCGGCGGGGGATTGGTTTTATTGTGCTCGGCCCGGAAATGAGATGGAGATTGAAGCGAAGAGGCTCTTAAAAAACGCGAAGAGGGGCGAGATGTTAAGACATTGATTAGTTGCCCGCTGAGGTTACAGACTGCTCTACCGCCTTCATCTCAATCCAGGCTTGTATGGAAGCCACGTGCACCTCTTTGGCGCTTCCCGCTTTTGTCATACGGCAGTAATCCGTACCGTAATCTGCTGTCATACAGCAGCTAATTGACGCGCTCGCTAGAGAGGGATGACAGGCCCGAAAAAAGAGAAGAAAAAAAATGTCCGTATCATAATTTCCAACTTTAACAAAAAAAACAAATTGCATTAATGCAGCCGACCCGGCCCTAATGGTGCAGATGCAGAGGCGCGGTGCTTGTTTTAGTCGTAAATTGCATGCGGTGGGGGAGTCCCCGGGGCTCCTGGCCATTTACACTCCTAATGAGTTATCGGGCACCCAAGAGCAGCACCTCTAATTGCTTTGGCTTTTCACTGCGGGTCGTCCAAACCAGGAATGTGGGCTTAACACCATGAGCTGAGAGAGAAAGTGAGGGATGGGGAAAGAGGCTGAGGAGGGCAACCGCCCCTCTAGCCTGCCGTAGGATGCCAGGTTCGGAGCAAAGAACGACCAGTACACCAGCATTTCCATTGCATAGCCAGAAAGAAGCACATAGTGAACTTTTCATTCCTAAGGCTGGTTGCCTTTTTTGGTTATATAAGCCAACCTTGTAGCTAATGTCCTTTGAGAGATTTCCTCCGTGTCATCATCTGCGTCAGTACCACCACACGACAGGACGTTCATGACCTGCCGTGAAGCTACGGTTGAAGCTGACTTCTTGCTTTTCCTTCCACCTGCCCAACTGGAACAAGCATCAAAACTCTTACCCGTAATGCAGAAGCAGTCTTTCAAGGCATGCGGGCCGAAATGCGACCGAGGGACCAGCCAACCCCTTCATCAGACCTCATCGTGGTTCTCTGTTCGATAACATTCCGACAGAAATGGTCTGGTCAGTTTGGGAAAAGGCCAGGTGGCCACATCCAGTAAACTAGTGGTAGTAGCCTAGTGGGTGGTAGTAACCTACACTAACCAGAAGACCCGGGTTCAAATCCCATTACTACCATTGTGTCCCTGAGCAGGACACTTAACCCTAAGTTGCTCCAGGGGGACTGTCCCTGTAACTACTGATTGTAAATCGCTCTGGATAAGGGCGTCTGGTAGACGCTGTAAATGTATTTAGTTCAGGACGCGACGTTGCCGCAATAAAAAGCCACAAAGTGCTGCTGCATCGTTTCAAAAATCAGTCGTATCAGATTATTTTTTTTTTCTTACTTTTTCGGTTTGGACAGTCGCCTCAGAACCTGTAACGTTTCTGTGACGTTTCTGGCCAACGCCTAAACCGTTGTCATGGCTCCCGACGCCCCTCTTCCAGTTCCTCACAGCCCCCCCTGAAACGTGCGGGAGCGGGCCGTCAGCTCCCCGAGGGGCCCGGGGAGCTTTTCTTCTCCCCCGTTTTATTTTTAGCAGCCCCGCCTCGGACAAGCCCGGCCCGCCAGTCTCCGCGCGTCCCCCAGCCTCCAGACCGAAGTCGGAGGAGCGGTAACAGCCCGGCTGATTGGCACGTGGCACGAGATGAAAACGGGCCGCGCCTGCATTTTTAATGGCGGCCCCGCGACCGCGGCAACAGGGGGCTCTGGCAGCGACTTGTTACGGCCCATCCGAACTGTCACCGCGCGGATCAAGCTGCCGGAGCACAGCGCCTCCTTTGGCGCGCTCAATAATTTAGCGTGCTAGCATGTGTGTGTGTGTTGGGTGAGCTGCACACTGCCAGGCTACAGCATGAACAATCGGCAGGAACGCGGCGCGTAACGAGGCGGCAGGAAGTTGCCGGCTGCCCACCAGAAGGGACCCGAGATGCGCGCCATTGTTGGGAAGTTTTGTCTAGGGACGCCGAGGCCCGCGGGCTGAGGGGGTCGACTTTTGTTTGGCGCGCTCTGCCGTTTCACTCCCGCTTAAGTTCCTCCTTTAATCACGAGCGTATAATTAGAGCGGCCCTGCAATATGCAAATGGATTTGCGTTTTCTCTGGGTTGTTATGCAAACTTATTAAAACGTATTAAAATCATGGCTAATTACGGAAGACCCTGTGGTGAAGAGGAATCAGATTGATTCTCCTGCCTCCACGTAATGGGGGGAAAGCAGAGGCTGGCCTCACTCGCGGCGTTAAGCGCAGTAACAGCTTCCCTTTGTTTGGCCCTGGGTGACTTGCTCGGAGAACGTAAGGCTTTCTTCGCGTGGATGCTGGGGAGCAGGTCGAGCAGAGCGGTGGAAACGGTGGTAATTACCGAACTACGAACACGCCTCTCCTGATGCATAATGTCATGGAATTTCATTTACATTTACAGCATTTATCAGACGCCCTTATCCAGAGCGACTTACAGTCAGTAGTTACAGGGACAGTCCCCCCCTGGAGCAACTTAGGTTTAAGTGTCTTGCTCAGGGACACGATGGTAGTAAGTGGGGTTTGAACTTGGGTCTTCTGGTTCATAGGCGAGTGTGTTACCCACTAGGCTACTACCACCAAACCCAACTGAGGTCTAACACGGTTGCCTGATATGATCGTAATAGTGATTTTTTTTTTCTCTCATAATGTTTTTATTGCTTTCATGTAGTTTTATTTCATTTCTTTTATTTCATTTTTGTATTGTTATGTTAATGCATTTATTCAATTTACAGCATTGGTATGGGTTTAAAACTATCCTCAATATATTAAGCAGTCCCTCTACAGCTATTATCACTTGATATGAGTTCACCTTTCTGGTGTATTTTTTAAAAAAAGGGCAAAAAAGGGGTCTTTCAAATTATTTATATGCAATAATTTTGAAGACCCCTTTCGTTGGGAATCGAAAGTCTTCCATTAGGTTTAGTAAAAATGCTGAAGTTCTGACCAGGTGTCGCTGGGCATGCACGCTCCATTACCGTCATCCAAATCCATTTACTGGACTATTTCAAAGAAACAATTCCAGCCATAAAGAGGGCGCAGAAATATCACATTTAACAAGATCAATACTGTTTTGCCTTTGAAGTCCAATAGTTAGAACGGTTTGTCAGTGCCTGGGCCAAATTTCTCATAATCGTGCAGACACCCCGGCGTATTATGAAAAATGAATTCCGTAATTCAATTTTACAATTTCAGAACCTGTGGGGGGAAAGAAGGGGGTTATGGCTTCACCGGTCCAATTCATCATTCTGGGGAGAAGCCAGGAGGCTTGACGCTGGAGGGAAAGGTTTTTGGAGAACGTGGTGGTGTCCATCCTGGTCCAACTGAACGCTTTGTCACCCCTGTGGAAATGTGAACCAGAACTGATTTTTTTTTTTATTATTTCTAATGGGATGCGGATCAGAGGTGCCGCACTGCACTTTTTAGAGACTCCCTGGGCATCCGCCCCACTGGAACACAGATAGCGCCCTGCTTTATCTCGGCGCCTGTCGGCGCGGTTATCGCTCTCATATCCCTTTTTCCTCTTCCTTCTCCCCACTCCGTGCAGGAGAATGATGGGGTGGTGCCACAGGACGGGTGAAGCCAATTATAGGGAGGGGGCTTGATGATATTATTCTGTGTATGATTTATTATAATTGACCCCTAGCTGCGATGGTCATAATTAATCTGCCTCAGCCCGCGGGGGAAAAGGCCAACCGCGCTCCTCATTCGGTTCCGGAGCTGCAGGAACCTGTTCTTGCAGAATCAACGTGTAGCTGAATCTGTCTGAATCAGCGCCTTTGTCCTCCCACTTTCCTCTGCGAGTCCACTTTCTTTGTTTCTTGCTATATCATATTTTTGTGTCTTCCATCATGTAGGCTCCCTTATTTCAACAGGCCCACAATCCCGTGAGAAGCAGGGAAAAATAGTCTTCGCAATTTGCAAGTATAGAAGCCTGTATTTTTTCTAAAGGGGGAGGAGCCTGTAGGCATGATTGACAGCTCTCACGCATCCGACTTGCTAATTCTGGAGGATTTAAACCCCCGCCCCACGTTGCCCTCTGTTCTCTACACTCCTAATACCCCTTGTACACGAACGTGACCACGCCCACTGCCAACACGCAGGTTATCAGCGGTGTAATTCAAGCCCTCTGACTGGTGAACGATTGAATGTGTGAGATGTGAGATTAGTGGACACACAATATCTTCTGTAGGACTGGGGGAAAAAAATGGTCCAGAGTCATAAAATGTGTATAAATACATTGTGTGAAATGTTGCATTCAGT
>NW_021629916.1:15000-50286 GCF_900700375.1 Denticeps clupeoides
AAGGGACAGATATAAGACAGATATACAGTACAGGTCAAACGTTTGGACACACCTTCTCATTCAATGTTTTGTCTTCATTTTCATGACCATTTACGTTGGTAGATTGTCACTGAAGGCATCAAAACTATGAATGAACACATGTGGAGTTATGTACTTAACAAAAAGTGGAGACCTGACCTCCACAGTCACCGGACCTGAACCCAGTCCAGATGGTTTGGGGTGAGCTGGACACCCCAAACACCTCTGGGAACTCCTTCAAGATGGTTAGAAAACCATTTCAGGTGACGAGAGAATGCCAAAAGTGTGTAAAGCAGTAATCAGAGCAAAGAAACTAGAATATAAAACATGTTTTCACATATTTCACCTTTTTTGTTAAGTACATAACTCCACACGTGTTCATTCATAGTTCATTCATAAAAGCAAAAAAAATACGTCAGCGGCCCTTTAAGTCTCATTGTTTTTTTTTTCTTAAAATATTTCTTATGTGTAAATCATCCATGATATTCTGAGAAATGTCAAGCTAACACCACCAGACTGACTCACAGCAAGGCTGGAGTGGATACTGGAATATTATGAGCTGAACATGAATATAATATTCATTCAAAATCTAATATGAATATTAAAAATGGGTTTCACCTACCTGAGGGCATTGACAGAAAAAAAAAACCTTTCTGGTTATATGAGCCAAGTTCAAAAAAGTAAATCTGCTCTGGAGCTCCTGAGAGCTCAGCTACTAATTCCAGACATGTTTAATGCTCTTTGGGTTCTATGTAAACTATTTTTCCAAGTCCTGTAGACCAATGCTGTTAGCACATTGGACAAATCGGGAGATGAAACAACGAATTACTCCAACGTCTGTCTTGCTTCTGTTCTTCTCAAGCTTTGGTGGAGCCACTGTAACTTTGCGCCACCCGTTGGACTCGTTTTTAGGTCCTATCCCAAGTTTCTCGCCTTCTGCAGGAAAAGCGGGAATGGAACCACTCTGACATAATTCAGGCGGGACGGAACCCAATGGAACATTAATAATTCACATACTGCAAATACAGAGTATTGGCTAAATGAACCCGGGGGGGGGGGGCACGCCGGGATTTAACCCGGCTGTGTGATGCCTGAGATAATAAGTCAACGCGGGAAAAACGGGACCGTGCGGCGCGGTGGGAAATGAGGGGACAGCGTGCAATCTCCAACTGCCGCACTTCGGCTGTGACGCGAGGGCCCGGCGCGGTGTCAGCCTGCTCAAGAAAAACATGGCCGTTAATCGACTTATCAGCTAATGAACGAGGCCCATTAATTGATCTGCGCCAGTGCCGATTGGCTTACACGGGCCGACGCCCGTGCCGTTCCCTCAGAGGGAGGGCGGCGGTGGCTGCCTCGCTTTGCACAGCAAACTATCGATTTGACCCCGCCCCTCCTTCCCAAGCACAACTTTTTGCTGAAACCTTTCTTTCCTCTCTGCCCGCAGAGACCCGCCTCGCAAAATCTATTAAAGGAAATAAATAAACGCCTTCGTTAGCGGCCCCGGCTTTCTATTTTTGTCCCGCTGGCTCTGGCACGGCGTCGCACAGCCAACTCAGCCATCCCCAGAGCCCCCTTCTGGAACGTTCCGGGGCCCAGAGACATCAAGAGCCTCTCCCGAGGCCCTTTTTCATTACCGCCTTTTCATTTCATCGCCTCTTCGGGACTCGTATCAGAGGACACCGGCTTCCAGGGGGCATTTTTCCCTACGTCTCCGTCTCACAGATCCCTCACAGAGGTTGCCGGGGTGTCGCCGGGGGTGCGCCACTTAATCACGTCCAAATAATCAGCCTTTAAAACGCATGCCGCGGCGCCACGGCCAAGGCCACATGAACCCTTCAGGGGCCTGTCACCCCTGAACTCGGCTAGGTGCCGGCCTGCTCAGGTGGGCCCCGGTCCGAGGGCGGCGGCGAGACGGCCTCGCGTCCCGCCTTTCGTGTTTGCGGATTCGCTCTGTGGCTGCGAATGACGGACGAGGCGTTTTCATCCGGCATTCTGTCTGACCGTGTGGTGCGATGACCGTCGGGAGTTCAGTGCAGCTGCTACGTGTTTGTGTCTGCAACTTGTAAACCCTGAGATGTCCTTTTTTTTTCATTCATTGAATTTCTGGGCTTTTTCTCCGTGACCAAATTAATTAACAGAAGCGTGTGAACATGTTTTGATGATATATGCAGACCGTTGCCGGTATGCTAATGTACTATTAATGTATTAATGTATAATAATGTATTACTAATGTATTAATGAATATGCTTTACATATCGCATGTGTTTTCAGTCATACAACATCTTATAGCACCATGAGGAAATAGTTCATTGGCCAATGATCTCTGCAGTCCGTATCTTCTGAAATACTTTCCCTTGATTTGTTTCACCCAAAAAATGTGACTTTGGTCCCAAGTCCTGAAGCGTGTCGATGTGAGTGACGTCCTCCTATTTCTTTATATGTGTGTGAACGTGGACTTGTGTGTCCCGCCATGTCTGACGGGACCTGTATTTCTCTACTGTCATTTTCAGACACACACACACACACACACACACACACTCACACACACACAGAGACCATTTCCCTTCGCATGCCTCCACCCCCAGGGCGGATTTACGGCCCCTGCCACGCCACCGCGGCCCCCGCCATAAACAAGCGGCGCTCCCCACTCGCGTGTACCCACGCCACTCACACTACATCCATCATAGCAACTCTTCAGACAGTCATCCTCCTTCATAAGGAGGCTTCCTCCAGAGGCGCGGAGGGACAGCGGGATTTCAGAGACGGAGAGGGTGTGGGGGCGTAGTCAGACCCCCATGGCTCGTGGCCGAGAACATAGGCCGCTGCATTTCAAAGTGTGGCCATTTTTGGTTTGTTTATGGTCAAAAGCATCCCCAGGATAAGTAAATATGTAATAACTTGAAGTCACATGGTCAAGCATTAAAAATCACGTTTCTTTCTTCTATGTATTTATGTAATCCCAATGATGCTCTTGGCTCTGAACACATCCATCACCTCACCTCAATTGTGTCACATAAATTTGAGCTGGTTTTTTTTTTTTCTACATTCTTTTTCTTATCACAATTTGTACATTGAAAATGAATCTTTTCTTTTTATGCATCTTTATTGCAGGAAGTCATGTAGTGCATGCAGTCCATGTGCCTGTGAGCTCATGAAGGCTAAGCAAAGACTTTCACCTTAAATATGCTGAACCGCTGTCTCAGGCCAAAGCCATCAGGACCACTGTGTCTCACTCAGTCCATCGCAACTAAAATGATGATTAAGGGGTCCTGGCCTTTAAATAGAGAATCCTGTTGACCCAGTTTAGAGCCAAGATCAATGGTCCACTCGCCAGATTAATTGAGACGTGTCTGATTGATTTCTTTTTCTGTGCCTGAACCTGCCCTGAGTAACAGAATTGAATAAAATAAAGTTCGAAAAAGCAGATTTGTTGATGATATGCACTGAAATATGTAAAGCAATGTACTAGTTTTTGGCACTTTGGGACCTATTTCCATAGCATTGCGGTATATGTGGTGTTTTGTAGCATCTTCAGTAATGCCACATCAAGGATGTCTTCAGGATCTAGATTGAAATGTCAAGTTTCTGCATCTTGGAGAGGAGCAACTAACTTCCCTAATAGGCCTTTCTTTCACCAAGTGTCACCCAGAAGACAAACTCTGTTTGAGTATTATATATGAAACCTATGACGATGACCGACAGCTCTCACACACTCTACTTCCTCATTCTGGACGATTTAAACCTTCACCTGTCAATATGTCACATGTACAGCAATGCAAGTAATGGAGATACATGATTTCTTTCAACCCACAATCTTCCAAAAATACACCAAAGCACACACAAGACTTCCAAAACAGTCTGATAAATGTTGTGACTATTCAACATACTTCAATCAGAACTGAGGTCCCCAATACCCATTCTTGACAAGCAACGTTTCCCATATGATTAAAGTCAGATCTTGCCCGTTTCTTCCTCAAGGCTATATGTCTCATATGGCATAATGAACATATAGAGAAGGAATCGAACGTGCCTGTGATCCCCTTAGCTGCCTGTAATTGGACTAAGTGGAGTTTCATCACCGAGAGCACCTGCGAAATCGATCGCGTTGCCCTCTTTGTTTGGGACCCTTCTGAGCCGAGGCACCGCCACTCATTACAGCTCCTGTTACGGTTGGGGCCTTAAGTGCTGTTTTCACCCCCCCCCGATCCACACATCAGGTCACACTAACCATTAGTATGCCCGGCCGTCTCGTCACGCTAATAGACCCACGCAGGATAAAGCGTGTCACGTGGCCAGCGATGGCCGTCTTCCGAGGGGTTCAGTTACAAACCACCTAGACGTCTTGTCTGCCGTCTTTGATGCCGGCGTGCAATTATAAGCATGTGGACAGGATGTCCATTTACACCGCTATCGGTCTCGATAAGTAACGATGGGGAAGAGGGGGCACACACTCAGATTGAGCTACGTAATTCCGACAATGCTGAGAGACATTTTTTTCAGGCTTTAATAAATCCAGGCCTAATAATAATTTCCTAATGTTTAATATTGGACAAGCTGTAGTAGATAAATAAATATAACTATTTAAGTTTATGTTTCTAGATTGTATAGTGTACATTTTATACTTTATTATTGTATAGTTTTTTTTATTGTTTTTTAATTTTTGCTGATCTACCTTTTTGCTGCAAATTTCCCACTTGTGGGAATAATAAAGGTTTATCTTATCTTATCTTATCTTATCTTATCTTATCTTATCTTAAAAATGAAACAAAATCTGGAAAAAAACAGGGTACGATGGACAACTACGTTTCTGTGGGTTTTGTTTTTTTTGGGGTCGCTAACGGCGACACGTGTGCATCTGAGTGACGGCTACATGCCCCCCAAGCCTTTGAGCTTTAATTAATACCTGGTTCCTCCGTGGCCTCTGAGCCACGACCAGGTGAGGCCAGACGTTCTCCTGGTCCCCAAAGCCTTGGTGGGAGTAGACTGGTGACAGATTAATCCTGATTAAAAGACGGAAGGTTGACAGTTGCCGCACTTGTGGCATTTGGTTGTCCGTTCACGACGCAAGCGAAAGGCCACGTGAGAATTTGTGTGGTTCAGGGTGAAACATTGTAAGGAAAGTTCAGCACCGTCGAACTGGGCTATAAAACCCTCTCTGCTCTTGTTATGGTCAGTAGAGATTATGTCATTTTTAAAAACTGTAGGTAATTCATAAAAACACATTCTGCTGTGAACAACACAACTGATTCGGGTGATTATTTGCAGTTTTATAATAAAAAGCATTACTGTTTATTCAAAAAGCCCTCACCTGCACCTACAGGGGGGTAAAAGTAAAGTTCCTCAACCCCCCACCCCCATCCCGATCATCTTTCTAGATCTCCACACCCACTGGGCAGTGGTGGCCCTGTAATCAGAAGGTTGCTGGTTCGAATCCCGATCCACCAAGGTGCCACTGAGTAAAGCACCGTTGCCACACACTGCTCCCCAGGCGCCTGTCATGGCTGCCCCCTGCTCACTCAGGGTGATGGGTTAAATGCAGAGGACAAATTCCACTGTGTGCACTGTGTGCTGTCCTATCTACTAGTAAATTTATTTAGCTGATTAGTAAAAGTGTTTTTTTTTGCATGTTTTATGTAATTTTTTAGTAAAACGTAAATGATGCTGTACATTTCTAATGAAAAAGACCAAAGTGTTCAAGTCGCCGAGCTTTGGATGAGACCGGGGAGTTGCAGCGCCACCTACAGGTGTGTGTGTGTGGGGGGTTAAAACCCGCATTTAAGCCAGATTATTCAGTTCCAATTGCCCTCCCTGTTTCTGGGTGGACTAAATTTGGCACGCGGTGCTTGGTTCTTCACGTGTTTATGAAAAAAATCAACTGCGCTCTCTTGTCTTCATAGTTCATGTAATCAAATTCCATGGCCTTATCTCTTGTGTGGCCATAAAATGCAAATTGCATCCAAAAAATAATTTCAGCACAGTACTGGGAATACCCCAGCAGCATTGTGGCGTTTGGGAGGGGATTTATTTTATTTGTACAGTGTTAGTGTTGTGCGGGTGTTTATGATCTGGGGAAAATGGGAAAATATGCTACGAGAAGGTGATATTTGGCAAAATATATGAGCGTTAATTAGCTTGCACTGGCTGAATGAAATTGGCTTTTTCTCAGTTCAGCACTTCTGCTCAGCTCAGGTGCTTGATGGGGAAGGAGTTTCCTGCATCCACATAAAAAAGCAGGAAGTATCCTCTGTCCACATATGCAGAACCCTGACCTCAAAACCCAAAACCTCCAGCCATAAGATCTTCGCCGCTGAGACACCATCCAAGCGTGCCACACGTGTTATTGCTCTATCCATCCGAAGCTGGAGTTGTGGTCTTGATTTTCTTCGATGTTTAAGGGGTTCTCATATTCAGGCTGGAGTAGAGGCGGCGTCAGGCTCTCCTGGTGTGAAGGAGTGGTGTGAGGAACGATTTATCATATACATTTATTTATGTTCCGGGATCGATTATCATCTTACAATATCAATATTTTATTTATTTGGTGGAAATTTGTGTGGTTGAACAGTGAAGAGTAACTACGCTATCAGGATTGTCTATACGATACCCAGTTGATGGAACTACTTCCTCTTCCGCCTGTCACACGGCCGTATGAATGCGTGGGCGTCGCCGCACTGCCGCCGCCGCCGCTGTCGTGCTTCACTCACTCGCTTGACAAGAGCTGCTGAGCGTAAGCGGAGTCGTGTGCAGCCAACATGCGGCTTGTGACATATGTGGCGAGGCAGTGAGGTGCGGTGGCAACACCACAAGCCTCGTCAGACACCTCAGTGCAAATCACAGCACAGAATATGAAGAGTTCACCATGAGGCCAACTGAGGAGCAGAAGAACGAGTCATATATTCATTTACATTTACGGCATTTACCAGACGCCCTTATCCACAGGGACTTACAACCAGTAGTTACAGGGACAGCTCCCCCCCCTGGAGACACTCAGGGTTAAGTGTCTTGCTCAGGGACACAATGGTAGTAAGTGGGATTTGAACCTGGGTCTTCTGGTTCATAGGCAAATGTGTTACCCGCTAGGCTACTTCCATCCATTCCATCGTATTTTTACGAAGCTATAATTTGAGTGTTGGTACCAAGTGTTGGTATTGGCTCAGCATTCGACTTGGTGTTGGACTGGAAAGTGAAAGTGAAGTGATTCTCATTGCAATCCACAGCAGCGCAGCACACGGTGACACAATGAAACGTGTCCTCTGCATTTAAGCCATCACCCTTGGTGAGCCGTGGGCAGCCATGACAGGCGCCCGGGGAGCAGTGTGTGGGGACGGTGCTTTGCTCAGGGGCACCTTGGCGGATCGGGATTCAAACCGGCAACCTTCTGATTATGTGGCCGCTTCCTTAACCGCTAGGCCACCACTGCCAACACCAATCAACGGTATCGCATGTCACTAGTGTGGCCTGAGGTCAGTTGATTCCTCACCTCTTCTTCTCCATGTCGAATTTGCTCCTTCTCTGAGAAGCAGGGAGGGGATTTCCAGGAGGTTCTGTCTTCATGCAGAGATCCCCCATTACATTTGATGTAGAGACGGACAGCTGCACCTTTGGACCTCAGTGGCCTGTCAGGGAGAGACTCTCTGAGGGACGTCAGCGTTTTTAGGCCGGGTTAGCTGGGGGGCAGCTCACAGGTGGGCTTTGTGCTCCTTCGCCACCTCCCCTCACAGCGCCCGCCCACCAAGCCCCTCTGATTTATGAAGGTGTCAGCTTGTCTGGCCATGGGTTGAACCCACAAATCTCAGCACATTTAAATCATTCGACAGCAGAGCCTTCAGGGCGGAGTGGTGGGTGTAGAGGGGTGCAGTGGTGATGGCGGCGGGCACAGCCAGGCTCTAGTGCTGACGCCTATCGAGCGCCAAGGAGGGAGGGTACATAAATTCATGAAGGCTCTCGCTCACACCGACACACACACACACACAGAGACTATAGGCATGAGTCAATACTCTGAGCACGATACAATATTTATCACAATACAAGCTTCACAATTCCATATTTAGGCATTATGATATGGCCTCCACAAGCACAACACATCGCGTACCTAGCGGGGTGGAAAATCAATAAAACCGGAGCAATTTCTGCAGAAGTCTCAGGAAGTGAATACATCTTTTTACACAAATGTGACATTAAAGCAGTCACACAAAAGTCAAAGCCCACAGCCAGCTTTTTGTATGCTGTATTTTGAGATGCGCCTCACTGTCAAAGAATTATGGCGTCCAATTTTGTGTATGTTTTTGGCATGTTGACTGGATGAGAAAAAAGTCGCAGACACGCTTTCTTTTAACTGTGTCTTAAGATGCTGTAGCAATGAAAATAATTAAAATTATTTAAAATAATTTAAATCTTCAATTACATTCTACAGACACCGTATTTAAGTGAAAGTGAAGCGATTGTCATTGTGAAGCACTGCAGCACCGCACATGGTGACACAACGAAATGTGTCCTCTGCCTTTAAGCGTCACCCTGAGTGAGCAGTGAGCAGCCATGACATGCGCCTGGGGACGGGACGCTTCTCTGCTCAGTGGCACTTCGACCCGGCAACCTTCTGATTACGGGGGCCGCTTCCTTAACCGCTGCGCCACCGCTGCCTATTTTTTATGGTAAAAACGACATTTCTGCATCAGAGATAAACTATATAATTCTAAAGTTAATCATTTAATGCTTTAACGGCCATGAATAACTATTTATTAGTAAGAGTGTTATTGGCTATAATTATCAGAGATATTAATTCATTAAAAGTACAAAGCACTTGCCAACTGACTTCTTTACTACTCAATCACACACACACACACACATACAGTGATGTGCATGCTGATCCAGACAGGAATACCTCTGTCTTTTATCAATCCATCTATATCATCTCCCACTCAGTGTCTGGTGTTCGGGGGGGGGACGTCGTGCATCACAAGCTGTCCAAACGCTCACAATCAGCCGCCTCTTTTGATTTCTCCCCCTTCTGTTGCTGTTCACGGCTGACGCTGCTCAGCCCGGGTGATGGAGGAGAGATTTGCAAATCGACGGACGCATGACGAGATGCATTGGAATTTGAAGGCGCGGCGTCGGCATCGATCGCCGTGCTCATATTCGCGGATTTCATGTTTTTGCCTCCGCTGCAACATGATAAAGACACTCCTTTTATCGAGCTGGTCAGAAGTTTGCACAGCACTCAGTCGCCAGTGCGCTGTTGTTTTTACAGTTTGTGTGCAAAGAGTCGTATGGATTTAACAGCCTATGGAGCAGAAGGGAAATAAATGATCTATTGTGATTGGCTACGCGTCCACTATTAAGCGTCTCAGCACTTTACGGCGTCATAATTCATCGCCGTCCAATTGACGTGAAAGTGAGGCATAAGATTTGAATACCCAATAACCGAGGCATCCTTCATTATTTCAAACCGATCACTAGTTTTTAATCTTTTCACACCCTCGCTGGGTGCAAAATAATTACTGTATGATTGCTTATTCAGACTCGGGCACAATGGCACAGACATGTAATGCATGTTTGCCTCCAAAAAGCTTTTTAAGCATTTGGATACGGTTGCTTGACACCTTATTTACCATATTGTCCGCCACCCTTTAATTAATAAACATGGCTCCAGGCTTAGTGCTGTTGAATCGTGTCAGCTTATCGGATATCTTTTGACAACGCAGCGACCCCAGAAAGCTTCTCTGTTCATAATGGGGAACAAAAATGTTAATTTAACTGCTCATTGTGTCCCCAATTTCTGCTGCTCAGTGCCCTTTGATCGATAAATCTAAAAGTGTCAGGTGCAATGAGGGGACTGCTTGGAACGTTGTCACTGAGCATGCATCAGTCACACTTGCAGCACTGAGATTTGATCAGGTTTGTGTGTCTAAGTACAGTGCGAAATTTCCACCTCCCGGGTGTATCAAGCAAAATGCATCTTTTCTTATACTGTGGATGCCATAAACACGTACTATCGACTGGCACGTTACCTTAGAGGTGCATTTCTAAGGCATTGAAGACACAGATAATAGCTTTTGGGGTGCAATATAAAATGAACCGGACTTAAAACAAGCTTGTTTGCAGATTCACTCCGTGTATAACCCGTATACGTACAACCCCTTAGCAACTATTTATTTTATTTCAAATGATTCTTGTGAATATTCGTTTTTTTTTTTTTTTTTAAATAATATCTTTTGCGGACGGTCCAATGTTATTCCGTGTGAGGCTGGCCCCCCGTGATGGCATTGCTTATCAGATCAGTCCCCGGACGGTCGTCCGCACCCCGCCATGCGCCCGCCCGTCCTCATCAACGCAAGTTCCCGCTCGTTCTCCGTCCATCAGCAACATGAGGGATTCGTGTTTACGCGTGTACGTATAAGTGCATGCATTATTCATGCGCACATTCTTAAGTGTTGTACAGTGTAAAAAGAAATCCGCTTCTAAATATAGGCCTGATTTCCCAAAGGAAGGACGCCCAGCGCCAGGCCTCCGCCTCCTGTGTTTCATGTGTAATTGAATTGCAAGCTGATTAAACTTACAAATGCAGCCGGGACGCGGCATGCTAATGTAATGGAATTACTCACGGCTTGGGAAATGCGTTTCGCTCAACAGGCAGGGGACACGGAGGTGGGATTCCTGCCACACCCAGCTTAGCTATGACCTACCGCTTGTTACTCAGAACAAAAGTCCTTTTTTTTTTACCAGACGGAGCATTTGATGTTCAAATAAATGACGGTGAACCCTTTCTCAGGCGGCTCGGAATGAAGGAGCAGTTGAGCAACGTCGCCCAGTTTGCCTGGATTTTTGATCCTTGAAGGCTGACTGGCACAGGACCAGAGACAGCGACAGAAATGCCACTGAGGTCTCATTTTAAAAAAAATGATACAAAATATCACACATTAAAAGATTTAAACACTTATTCATCATTTAAATTAATTTGTCATGTACTGTGTCTCACTCTTTGCTACAGAAACATAATGAAAAATGTAGTAGAACCTCATTATCAAACAAAATATTAAACGTTGTCACATGTTATGAGTGAATCACATTACACTATGTTGCGCTGTCTTCCCAACACTTTATTTGAATTGTGTTCATTTTATGAACATTTAATTTGAATCCTTCAGGAAAAACCAGCCCTCATTCACCATTATGTAAGTGAGTGGCTTTTGGGGACTTCGTCATTACTTTTGACGTGACGAGGCTGTTTATGGACCTTTGCTTATTATTACTGTCAGACGCGTGTCACCGTCTGCTCCACGAATTGCTCAAAATGTGTTGTGATCCTTTTGTTAAGTAATATTGTTGGCTGGTTTGATTTAGAAAGTGGGGTGATGGTACCGGAAGTCAATTGTGTATTTCAACAAAAAAAAGCAAACTCCAATGCTCCCTGGTTTGGAAACACGGGGTGTCCGTCCAGGTTTCCTGATACGAACCCATATTTGATGCCGCTCTTTTCAATTTACATAGATATACACGACGACGGATCCGCTCAAAATTCAAAGGTTTTCTAGCGGGCCGGGAGGCTGCGGCGGCACAAAACTCCTTCTTATGCAGGGCTGGCCGAGGCGCATCCCATCCCCAGCCCTGTCCTGCAGCCACAATGGAAACGAGATCGTCTGCATTAAGGCCCCTCGGCCCGGCTTGGCTAAATGGAGCGGCGTGCAATTAGTTTTCCAAGTACTTATCTCATTAAAGTAAATGAATTATTGATTTAATGACACTCATGCTTTTAGTGGGTGGCACACTGCTATTATGACTCTTTTCTGTTGTTTAAAAGGCCAGTGTCCATCTCAAGTGAAAACCCCTTTTCTCCCCGGTACTCCTCCCCCACTCGCGTCAAATCCGAAGTTTTCGCCGCCGGTGCTAAGGGCGCTAGCCGTTCTCGTAATTAGCCACGCACAGGGTCGAGCGGATCGCTCTCTTTTGTCCGAGGCTTGCGATTGCACAACAGGGTTGGTGCACAAGGCTCAAGATTGTTCCACCCAAGGTCACTCTGCTCGTTTTTGATGGTCGTGCCAAGCTTCTGTACCTACAGTCGATCCCTTTACGGCCGCGGTATAATGTGTACAGAGCGTACGTCCAATAAATAACCTTGGTTACCATCGTACAATGTTATCATCGGAAGTTAACTGCCCACTGTGTAACTGTCTTTATCATCGCCATCACCATAATCACCGCCATCATGTCCTTCAGCACCATCTGCTGTTCCTTGCGCCTTCCCGCCTCTCCGTCCGCGGTTAAGTAGCGCCTGACTCGGCACTTACGGAGCCGGGCCGGCTCCTGCGGTAGCCTTGGGGCTTTTGGAGGTGATGCTAAGTACCAGTGCTGGCACCCCGAGCCGCAGCAAAAGCCAAGAACTCACAACTCAGCGGTACGACCGCTCCCAAATCGCAAGCTTTCGAACCCGGGCCCCTTTTTTTTCCGTAAATCAGCGAATTCGAAGTAGCTGCCTTTCTGGGAGCGTGGGGTGTCCCTTTAGGACTTGGACTGGATCCTCTGCGGTTGACTCGGTCGACTGCCACTTTCACCGACCTTCAGACATCAGAGCCCAATGCGAGCGCTGGCTTTAGTGTTACAGAGGAGATTATAGGGTTATCGATCAGATCGGAACCTTCTGTACGATGGGGTCTTTAGCGTCCTCCCGCTTTGGGCTCTTGGCACCTCTTTCACCACCATCCATATCTACCACTTCATCGATCCTGCCGGAGCGCAATTCTCACCTGGTATTCTGTGATGGAACGTCAGCAGAGCAGCGAGACGACAGATACTGAGGCAACACCACAAACCCCGTTGCGTAGATGGGCGAAACAGACAATTAGATGTAATGATGCAGATCCATTTACATTCTGTTTTTCCTTATAGAAATAGCCTAGTCATGTTGTAATGTCACAAAATCATTTCTTTTTTCCTCCAACGTACCGGGAGGATCTCTTTTGAAATGCTCGCTGTCCTTTAATCACACAATTAGTGCGGCTTTATGCGTTGCATTGTAGTTGAGGCATTAGCATTAGCCTTTACCCTCTGCAATAACTCCGCACATCTGCTCCGTTTTCGGGGAGAAACCCACACCCGGCTAACGGCTAACGATAATAATTATTTGGCCCCAACCTAGCTCTTATTGACCGCCACCCCCCCTCGGCGGCCCGACGGGAGGGCGGCGTGGCGCGTTTTTTTTTTGGAGGCGGGATTATATTCGGCGCAGCGAGGCCTTCCCCGGCGGATTAATTAGGCGCCGCGGAGAGAGGGGCCCGAGCTGTAATTTGTGCCGCCAGGGCCGCGGCCCGGCGACCAGGTAAGTCACAGATTGAGGGGTTGAGTAGCCGGCTCCGGGAGCGAAGAGGCGGGTGGCAGCTCATTAGACGCCGCCGCTCCCGCTGAGCCGGAGGAGGGAGTGTTAAGACAACAGAAGGAAAAAACCATGCGCCCGGCGGTCACCGGGAGGCGATGGAGCTGCCAGACACAGGTGGTCACCTGTAGGCTTTGCACTGCTGGCAGACGTGTGTACCTTGCATTGCAATGTCCTGCGACTGAGGAAACATCTCAGGAAATTAGAATATGGTGAAAAGGAGTCGTTGGTTCGCCCGTTTAGCCCAACCGCCACGTGTGCAATATCATTACACATAAAGTTGACTATTTTTAGTTTTATGACGATGATTATGTCTGATCAGCCGTGAGAATGTCTAGCATCTACGATCCATCATAAAAGAGCCTTCATTTATGCACTGGTGGCAGGTTTACCTTTTTCAATTCAATTACCAAAACAATGACCTTTTCCTGCATTATCATGATTTATTGATGCTGTAGATAACTACAACTAAACATCCACGCTATATCGTTCAAGCAAAATATGAAATAACTTCATTTTATTATAATGTCCGTGATGTGTGAATAACTGCTCATTTTTGAAGCATTTTAATGATCTTTAAATGCATTTTCTCGTTGTAGAATTCGGTTGGATGTGCACTGCGCAGTGTGATATCTGATCCGCGGTGCGGTATTCCTCTGCCCACACCTGAAGCTATAAATCCATAAGTAAACAGGTGTCTTCACGCGTGTACATTATAGAAAATGTAAATGAATAAATCATGCCCCCACCTGACCGCTGCTGCACGTGCCTGCTCGTCCAGCTATCGCAGGTTGACCCTCCCAGCAATTCGAACGAGACCCTAACCCCTGGCCTTCTTCTAATGAGCTGTCCTGGACATGCACGCCGCTGATAACAATATCTGCCGTCCCATCGAGGGCAGCTGCAGCCCACTGTTCTTCATCCACGCTGCAGGTTGCGGGTGGGAAGCAGCTGCATCGGTTCACAACCACCAGCTAATGATGTCCATGAACGCACTGGAGTAGAGCAGTGTTTGCTGAATTGGCTTATTTCAATTAATTTGCCCATTAATGGCGCGTATTAGCCCGCTCGGAACGCAGCGGTGGGTTTTTAATAAGTGACGGGCGCCACAGTAGAACCTCCAAGGTCATCAAAGCGGAGACGGCCACTTCCCGACCTCCCTTTCACGGGCCCTCCGAGCATGACACCGCCTGCCCCCGGCTCCAAACGGCCTGTCTAATGCGGATAAAGAGAAATTAAAGGTCCCATCGAGCGTGTATAATCCTGGATTTCTGGTCCCAGCGGGACGGTGCACGTCGCCCGTAAATGCGGCCGCTGCGCTGCGCTTTATTGGGCCTCGGAGGAAGCCCGCACGCCCTCTCAGCTCGCCACTCTGGCCGGGTTTCCTTCTGCAGTCCCTTTGTGTACGGCGCGGCGTTTGTTGTAAACCGCGCTTTGTGCGAGTCCCTCCCAAGCCTTCGGCCGGTCTCGGCCACGGGCTCGCATCGCAGCTTCTGTGTCCGGAAGGTATCTGGTCTCCCGAGGCTTAACTCAGAAAGAAAGTTACAAAAAAAAAAAAAAATCCTGAAAAACTTTTCTGCCTTCGCACAATAAATTTCACCTTCTTGTATTTTCCTTTAAAAGTAAAAGTCTTTTTTTTTTTTTTTTTTTTTTAGCAGTTCTACAGTACATTAGCATTCTGCTAACATCACAGTTTTAATGTGATTGCGGCTCCCTGCTCCTCAGGAGCACTCGCAGTACTTTCTCCGGCGCTACCACTCCCGTACACCGACTTTAAGCATGCTAAATGAATGTTTGCGCCCCCCGTTGCTGAGTGTGCAGTGTGCATTCTCCAGCAGCTAATGATTACTCATAAGATGAGAAACGAATCGCAGCAAATGGCAAATAGACTTTTTCTCTTCTAAATTTTAAGGCCTGGCGAGAAATTGCTGAAATCTGCGTTCTTTTTCCTTTTCGGTCACTGTTGCTGCAAGAAGTAGATCTGGGTCCAGATTAGCGAAAATTAGCTCGAGTGCTACGTCTGCACCACATTTCAGAGATCATCTTACATTCCTATTTCTGCCACGCAGATCACAAGCATGTGCTACGTATTACAAAGCGCTTCCAAAATATCCCCCCGAAGCAATCGTTTGTCCCCCAAAGTCTCATTTGGCTTCGCTAATCTCCAGGCCACTGTCAAATGCTATGCTAGCCTCCATTGGCAGGTGCACGACGTGCAAGTCCGTCGTTTAGACGGATCCAGAAACACCGGCGCGTGTCGTTTCGGCGTTCGGACCTCGGCAGTGCTGAGGCAGGCGGGCCGGGAAACGGAACGGCGCTCATTAATTTAGCTGCCGCCGCTTCGGTAGCCCGGCTTGCTGAGGATGCACGCGCCAACACAAAAGGTTTAATTCAAATCATTAAAAGGGCCACATGCACACCGGCCTAATCATTCGACCTTTGCTTTTTGTGTTGGGCTGTGACAGAGTGTAAGGGCAGCTGGAAGAATAATGCATTTATTAACGTGCGTGATTTATGACGCCAAATCTGCCCCGGGCCAGTGGTTGGGATTCCGAGTTCGGAGGAACCGGAGGAATGTTGCAAGGTGCCGTTATTTTACACGTGTCCCAGACGTGCAAGCGTGGCATCAAGATCCGAGACTTAGGCATGGTGAATGCAGGCGAAGCTCACTATCTAACCATGGCCGCCCCGAGTGGGGAGGGACTAATCAATTAGCCTGATCTGCCACTTGATCAGAGACCAGGCCTGCTGTTGACAGGCTAATCTTATCCTTAATCCATATGTAGTAACCTCCCAGGAGTGCCGGGACTTGACTTCCACTCGTTTGGTGCAGCCGCTTCTGCTCTTTCGCACCAGTTAAGTGACCCAGCGGCCCTTTGGCACCCGACTGCAGAAAGCCAAAGGGACATCACATCGCGTTAGACATGGGATTACGAGCGCTAAGTCCCAGAGAAGGCTTCTCTCCACCTCGGCCAGCAATGCTGATTTACTACAAAAGTCAAACGTTCAATTCATGCCGCAGAGGAACGCGAAGCTTCCCCAGACTGGGAAGCTGGACCGCTGCCTCCGCGGTGATGAGAAAAAGGGCCTTTGAAAAATCCTCACAGCTCCCGCTGTCTGTTCGCTGAAGCAGAATTAGCTTATTTGTCAGAAAGCAGAGCGCGGGAGCCCCGGCGCACGTCGCAGAGTTCATTTTTTCGAGCGCCGTGCCACAAAGGATGCTGTCCTTATGTCACAGGGACAAATTTTCCCAGCTTCCGCCGTCCCAGAGCATGGCAAGAAAATAGTCCCATTGCTCGTGTGCCAGGCTAATGAATAGGCTTTCTGCTGCAAAGAGACCTTGGTGCACATTTTTCATTATGATTATCGCTGTTGAGCTCGGGTAGATTTTCTCTTTGCCCTGTGCTCGTAACAAAAAAACGTGACTTACACCCGCGTTTTTTCAAATGAACTAAACGTGACGCATTGAGGGGGGGGTCAGTAAAAATTTCTGGGACTGTAAATGTTGCTTCTGGCCAGTGATGCTGAAGCAAGATAAAAGGAATAAATATATTGGCAAATGGTTCATCAATATATTGTTCTGTTTACATCATTTATATGCAGAAATTTATATGCAGGCAGATGCTCGTCTGTCTTTTCATTGGAAGAAAAATCATTTTCAGCGCGTTTTGAGACATGTCCCATCCTCATTCGCCTCCATTGGACTGATCCAGGACTTGTGCACGCAGTTATACTCTTAAAATAAAAATCCAGCTGCATAAAAACGTCCATTGCAAAACAAAACAGGAAACAATTCTGCCGATACAGCGATAACATTTTTCCTTTTACTTTAGTAAAACTTGATTATGCACATTATACACACAATCTACTCTATTCATCTGCTCTTAAAATTGAGAAGTGTTTCATTTGTTTTAAAAATGTTGCACTTTCTAAGCACAAATTAGTTTTTGGACAAAGAAAATGAAAGGGCTAAATGAACGTTTGTATGGAGTTGGTCAGATCTTCAGTCCTGTCTCTCCGAAAATGTATTATTTTGGACGTGTCGCTCTCCTTGTGATGCTCAGTTTGGGATGCAGTGGACTGTTCGCGGCTTGAGGAACATTCAGTCTGCAGTTCAGGTTCCGTACTGTGGGCCAGTCTACCGGGGATTCAGCAGAAGAATGAGGAAAGAATAAGTTAAAAAAAAAAAAGAAACATGGTCAGGTACAATGGAACAATTTATTCGTAAAAAAGTGGCTTTATTATAGCGTCCTGTCAAACAGGAATGGCATCTCTACCATAAAGTGGGCCTAAATGCTAATTATTAGGCTTTACATTTTATTTTATACTTCTATGTTTTTATAACTTTATAAGTTACGACATGATTGCACTAATCATGTCTTGCCTTTCACTCACAATGCATCTATGGAATATTTATGTATTTTTTTTTTTTTTTTTTGTGCGTTGTCCATGACGTTGTCACAGTAAGTGAAAGTGAAGTGTCATTGTGAAACACTGCAGCACAGCACACGGTGACACACGAAACGTGTCCTCTGTATTTAACCGTCACCCTTGGTGAGCAGTGGGCGGCCATGACATGCGCCCGGGGAGTAGTGTGTGGGGACGGTACCTTAACGGTACCATAAAATGACCGTCATGGTGGTGTTGTTTTTTTCGGGAAAGATATCTCCTCTGTAATGTTTGGCGCATCCCTAATTTTTATGCAGCACAGCAGCAGGCCGATCTGAGCTCTACTCCGGTCTTCCCGCCTTAAAACGGCCGCCCTGCCCTCCTCTCCCCCCCCCGCCTCCCCGCCTCGTCCCCGGAATTCTGATGACACAGTGATAATCGGCGCTTTCGGGAGCGCTCCCACCTGTTCCGCCGCCTCCCGTACACGCAAGCAAACAAGCGCCGCTCCTATATATCTGACAGCTGTTCATGCTGCGTCTTGCCGAGGCGCCGAGCGAAACTGTTTCATCAGCCCCGTTAACCCCCCCACACCAAAAAAACCAAAGCCGCGCCGCAGCCCCACGCCAGAAGTGCGTTTATTGTACGTCCCCGCGCTCCCTGCTGAATTCCCGGTATCTGTTTTTAATGGCGGCGGCTGGGAGCGGGGACCCCGCAGCAGGTGTGGCTCTTTAATTGAATCCGGAGTCTCGGCGGACGCCGCCTCTCCCCGCCTCGCCGTTTTGCTGGTAACGGGGTAACGAATGGCTGCGCTTTACAATGCCGGACGGTCCAACGTTTTGGCGGGTATGGTAGCGGGAGACAGGGTTTGCAAATGGGGCCGGGGTCGCAGCCGCCGGGCGGAGGGAGGCGGCCGGCCGGCACAGATTGCGGCTGCCGGGTCCCCGTGTGGTGGGGGGACGTGTCCCGCTGAAGCCCCCTCGCCGTGTGGTCCGGTACAGCCCTGCCCAAGTGATTGATTAGTGCAGAGACGGGGTGAGGAGAGCAGGCCTCGCTCCTGAATCACAGCCATCCGAGAGAGAGAGCCCACTCGGAGGTGAGATCCAGCAGGAGGAGGAAGGCCCGTCTTCCGTCTCGTAAATGAAGTCCATTTTTAACGTCAGGCGCGGCGCTCGCCAGCTGTGTGCAATAAGCCTGAGCGTTATGAATACGATGATGCGACTCTATAGGTCTCCATTAACGCCCACGCCCATATTTATTTGTTGTCTCCATGGTTTCTGCAGCCGGTTACAAATACCGGTAAATAGATTCCTCAAAAGAGACGCCTAATTAGGCTACCTACAGGGCCACCATTAGCCTGAAGAGCAAAGAGGCTAACCATCCATTTAAGCTACTTTTTCTCTTTCGAAATAGGAAATTAGAAACTTATTTTTTAAAAATATATACTTCAGGTATCCATAGTCAATTCTTTCATAAATTTTCATCAAAAATAATATCTTTTTTTGTCATTAGTTACAGTCTACATTTAATGTTTCATACCATTTTTGTGTCAATATGTTCAATATTTCTTGCATTAGTCTTCCACTGGAATTTGTTATGTTACTAGAATTTATCAATTTATTCTACCTTTTGTTGCAGTCTTGTCATTTTTGTTGTCATTTATTCATCGTTAGTTCCAATCTACATGTATTGCAACATTAGGTTATTATATTGTCACTTTTGTTTTTAGTTTGAAGACTCCAGTGTTCATTTTATTTCATCGTACGTACCTTTCTAAAACGTTCTCCTCTGAAATTAGACGCGTATTCTATGTTCGCAGTGGTTTAGACAGTGTACAAGATGTAAAATGGACCATCTTGTTGAGCTGCACGTTCTTCAGTTTCCATTGTTGCGATAAGGATTCTGCAGAAAACTGAACCACGAATATCATCCTGAGATTCACCCTAGCGTTCGTCTTCAATGACCGTAGTCGTCGAAGAATGCTTATAAAAATTCAACTGATACGCGTGTATTACGTGTATGAAACCATTGAATGCTAAAGTTGGGGACCCGGGCGCCGCTCGGTTAGCTCTGCCTCCCCCATGTCATTATTTGGCGTGCCATCTATCTCCGGTTACAAAGCGTCGGAAACGGAGACAGAGTTCCTAACCAGCCAGTTATGAGCCGGGGAGGTTATTATTGATTACCTGTCCACACCGTTACGCCGCCTCCTTTGTTTCTCCCGCATGCACGCGGAGCGTTGGTACTGTGTGACATTACGTCTCGTTAGTACCCGCTCTGCCCGCGACGATAAGTAATGAGGTCCTCGCGTGGAGTTTGACGCGATGTGACGATGCCACGCGCTTGGCCTTTGTGCACCAGCGGTGGTTCGGAATGCATCGCTCTTATTGAACGCAGCGTATGGAACCGAGTGGTGAAAAATGCGGGAACTCAGAGTAAAACGGACCTGCGGTCCCGGGCCCTCCCGGGTTACTGATGTCTCTTGGCCTGCTGTCGTCAGACAGGCAGGTGGCACATTATACCATAAGAGGAGAGAGGCCTGCTGGCAGGGCAGAGCGAGGTGGGGGCGGGAGGATGATGGAGTGCATTTGAATGCTCAGGTAGTTAATGCTTTATGAGATTGGGCTAGGAGAATGGGGGTTTGCAGTGTGTGCAGTATTAGGCCACATAAATCTGGAGGCGCGCCTCCACCCCCCTCGCCGCGCTCCGACTTAATTACCTGTGCCCCGGCGTTCACCTATAGCTCTTCCCTAATGGCCGAGTCTCACTGGCCTTCCCCACGCCACGGGCCGCAGGGCCGGTGGGCCTCCATTACCACGAGAATTTTCCACTGCAAGCCTCCCTCACGTGCTATTATACTCTCTCTCTCTCTCAGCGTATGTGGACAATACGTTATATAGTACGCTGATGTCAGTTTTCTTATTATTTCCTCCCCTTTGACAAATTGGGAACACCCGTCAAATTTGATTATTTTACGGTCACATGGCTAGGCCCCCCGTCTGGGTCCAGACTATTTGTTTACCTGGTTATCATCACTTATCATGCATAAAAAAAAATCAGGGTGGAGAACATCGTGTCTTACCATCCGGTCGTTTCATGGCGCCGGATTTATCGCCCGGTGGAGAAATTGGTTTGTGCGATTGACAGCCACCCGGCATTTCTGACGGCTCAATTGCCGGTTCGTTTGCGCAATTAATCAGACGCGCGGCCGCCAAGATGTGAAGTTTGGCCCAGTTCGTCCAAATCGGTCGGCGACCCCTATATTCTCCGCAAAATCAGGGTTGAAATACATAATCGACCACCGTTTCCCATAAACTACAGCATTCAGAATCACTCGTGCTGGATGAGTGATGTCAGGACACACCCCCTCCTGAGCCACGCCTTATGGATTTAACGACCCCCCCCCCCCCCTCCCTGCCAATGCTGGGGTCCTGGACATACATCTCCGGCTGACCTTGGAGATTATTGCTGGACTCGGCAGCTGAAAAGTTATGCTATATCTTAGTCAGGGACCGTCTTCTATCAATGAGCTCCGTTGTCGCCTATTGATCGGTTCCATGCCGGGACGCTGCGCTTTGATTGATGCCGATGGAGCCAGGCCTCGGCCTGGAGAGCAGCCCTCGGAAGATAGGGAGGGAGAGGAGGCTTCCTGTTTTTCCAGCGCCTAAAATGTAATGAGGGTGATGATGGAGTACAGACGAGGGCGAAGCCCGAGTTGAATGACGTATGGGGTGATGTGTGTCTGCGTCCAGCCCTGGTTCCCTCACGTATGAAGGTGAAAGGAGTTCGTTTTCTAGAAACACGTGTGTTCAAGTCTTCATCAACGCGTGGTTGAAGATCAGCAGTTGGGGGTCAGAAATGTATGAGTTCCCAAATCAGCTCTGTTTATCTGTTCAGATGTTCTTCCAGATCTTTCTTGGTGTCAGCGTCTACTGTTTTCTGCACCGATGTAAAAAGACCAAAGGCTGGTATCTTGGGTTTTGTAGATTACTGATATCATTCATAATCATTATTGATGGAGGATGTGGAATTGAGCTCCAATGATGACATTAATGGTCAAAAAGAGGGCTCATGACTGGAAACAAATATTCTGCATCGACCCCGAATGTGCACCCCAAGTTGCACGATGTATATCGGCATGATATCGTTAAGGACAACATTGCCAGGTAGAGTTGTCCTACCATCGACATGCCCTCGTTTTCAAAGGAGAACAACACTAATCTGTTGGTTACGCCAAATTTAGCTGTTCGGAGTTTCCTTACTTATTAATTTTGTCTGTGGTTGGACAAAATTGGCAAGAAAAGCTAAAGACAACCAGGGGCTTAGAGCCCACGCAAGAAGATCTTTGTCTATATGGGGACATGTACCTTTTGTCAAAAATATGTGCAAACGGATTCGCTAACAGCCTTCGCCGATTCGTCCCTCAGGGACGGCAGCTTGGTATTTGTGGCTCTCGGGGTTGCAGGGTGCTTCCTGCCCTCCCAGAACCATTTCCTCGCTGCTCTTCCTGGACCGGGGCTTTCAGTGTGTGGAGGTATTCCCTGACCCCGGGCTTGTTAAGAGAAAGCTTCCATGTGGTCGGATCACAGGAGGACACAGGTTGCCAGGTTAGGGCCGATCAATCAGCTTTGATCTTTAATAGACCCTCCCCACTCCCGTCGCCTCAATTAGACCTCCAGGATTGTCCGATACAAGCATCCTGGAGGCAAGTGGGACCCTGGGGGGATCGGGGTTTTGTGGTTCCGCCCGGTCCCGAGGGGCCGAACCTCCTGTAAAGGCGCTCCGTGCTCAGACTGCTGGCGGAGTACACTGCATACAGCTCGCACACTTCTAGCGCTAGTGCACTGCAGTAAACACACACCCACACCTTCCTTTGCATACTTGAGATTTTGATTTATAATCACACACACACACACACACCTGCCGCATAGGGAATAGTTCAGTCTGCAAAAGAGTTTTAATGCATATTTAAATTTATATCACTTTCAATGGCATTTATTTACTTTAACAAAAATATTTGCATAAATGGATATTTCAATTACTGCTATAAAGCAGGGCCCTAAGTCTGAACGGATAATTGGAAATATTTATGGTAATTTGATTGTTTTACAGTTAGCTGACTTTGTAGTGCTTAGTAATCAGAATGAATAGGAAATGCCAGTGAACTCCGGAACAAAGCCGCAAGATCCCAAACCCTGGGGAGAGCGGAGCGCAAGGCTGCCAATGACAACGATAAATTTCAACTCCGCTGCCATGTGAAACTCGCTATCGCAGTCTAGTGAAGGACCAAAACCACATCATGTGTCTTGTATGTCCATGGCTTCCATCATGGAGGTCACGTGTCTACATCTGGCTTGCTTTGTGTCTTCGAAGCTGTGATGAAGTCCGGCAGAGAGTGAAACATGTTGACTTTGTAAAAATTGGCCAATATTTAACCAAGAATTTAGCATTTTTTCTGTTGTGGATTTGTCGGATTTGTCTAACCGCTGGACAAAATGTAACTTCTTAGCACCTTCAAGTTCAAGATGAACTTTATTCAGCTGCATTTCAGCTACATACATGTAGACGATGTGTGATGAAGCTGTTGCACAGTCTGGCAGTGAAGGCCTGAACGCTTCTGTACCTTTTTCCAGATGGTAGGAGGGTAAAGAGTGCATGTGAGGGGTGTGTAGAGTCCTTCTCAATGGATTCAGTGTGTTTGGTAAGTTTTGCAACTTTGGTAAATTTTGGTGACCTTTGGCAGGCTTTTGTAACTTTAAAGCCTAAAATGCTCGGACATGTCTTTGGATTCTTTTATGCCCATGGATTTTTATGTGATTTTTTTTCCAGGTCACATTGTCTGGACCTCTTCTAATGGAACATTTCATTGCAATGTTATAGATCGCAATGTATTACCAATCGCTGTTTGAAGTGGAGCTCAAAAGGGTTTGCATCATTTGAGATCCCACTGAAACCTCAGGATCATTATGCTTTTCTTACCTGAACATTAAATATGTTCACATATTCATTTCAGCTGTTGTAATTCCTGCATGTTTGGACACCAATGTCACTTTAGATCTTCTCAGTAGGAGAAGATCTTGCCACAATGCCAGCTGTTTCACTTCATCCTGACTTGTGAGTCTTCTTCTTCTCTCGGGAGTTTGAGAGCTCTCGGGTCTCTCCACCTATGACCCAGGGGGAGCAATCTCTACACCCTCAGGCCCTGGCTTGGTGTCCACCCTGGCTCGCCGTCCTCTGCCCTGGCTGTCCACCCCGGTCAGCGCTCCAGGCTGATATGGGGAGGGATGATTGCCCTGGGCCTCTGTTCCGGCTCCACTTGTGCGTTTTGGTAGCCGATCAAAGGCCCGGTCGTTTGGCCGCCCGGCACACTAAACCGACAGGAGTGGGGAGGTGGAGGCGTAGGGAGGAGATGAAACTCTCCAGCTGTCTCTGGTGGGATGCCAAGCGGGATGGCGTTGGGCAGGGGTTGCCTGCTAATGGAGGAGGCCAGCTGGAGAGTGGCGGGCCCGCGAATCGGCACAGCGGAGATGTGTGAGAAGCTAATGATCCCGCCCCCTCCCTCCCAAAATCCCCCCAGCCCACCACAGCGCGCCGGGCCCTCCGGAGCAGCCCGCTCCGCCGGGGACTCTCGCCAGCATGGCCAGGTAGCCGTGATTGCCTTTTAATGCGCGCCTCTTGCCAAGGGAAGCGAGGGGTTTTTCATCAAGTCTGACTGCAGAAATATGAAAGTACCCCAGGATTATTTTTCAGTCACGTTCCATTAAACCGCGGTGGGGGGGTCACACCGCAGTGCACCCTCGCCTGCACAGGTTTACCCAATTAGGGCTTTAATTTTTTATTAATACGCCGGAATGTTAAATAAACATGCAAACAGCTTCCGTTGTGTATGCCAATTAAAAGCTGTTTTATTTGACTGCCACCTTAATCAGTTTGCCGCACAGGGGGAGGATACGGAGTTTAATTAATTTGTATTACGCCACGTTTGTTGTCAGGGCCCTTTTTACGATTCTGGAGTAATCTATGAAGACATTGAGCATTGATTTACCCGTATATTAATAAATTATGCCAGCCCGTGCCATGGCAAACAGCGCACATGGGAGAACCATAAAGCAAACAGGCGGAAACAAAAGATGCGGGGCGGAAGGTGGGAGTCGTTTTTTTATTGCCGGCTTCGAAATGGGCACTCCCCGCAAAACAATAACCTCTCCTCTATGACTGAGGAGCCAACGGGATGGGGGAGGGAGGAAGAAACTTTCACAAGCTCATTTTGCCAGATTTTTATCACTGCCTCTGTTCCATCAATATTGCCTTCTGGATGGTTTTTAATTTCAGGTTGGAGACCTCAGCATATTTAGTGCTTCGCTGATGACATTGTATTTATTTAGTGCTCTCGTCAATAGCGCGCTCGAGTGCAAAAACTCTTTCTTCTTCCTTTATTGCACCCTCACTCTCCAAGACACCCGTCCCGTGAAGATAAACCTGATGCTCTGGGATATATGCAACGCCAATGCGGCGGCCGTATTTCACGTTTATTCATTAGCGTTCGCGCCAAGTTCAGAGTGCTAATTTTATTCCGGGAGATTAAAATGACTGCGGAGTGATGACCTGAAGCTCAAAATATATGCCGTTAGCGTTTGCTAATGAGTTGCACGCTACAACCAAGTACGGTGGCATGCATACATCAGAGTCACAACTGCGAAATTTCAATTTTGCATGCGGTGGTTTTTTTTAGAAAAGGTTGAAATAATGGTGTCAGTATGCAGCAGGAAAGATTGCTGAGGTAACTCGGATTGTGGAAATTTGCATAAATTGGGGGGGGCGGACATAAATTAAAAGTAATCTGGGGCTAAATCACCTTCTTGAAAGGATGGGGTGGCAAAAAGAGAGATCTGGGGTCAACCAGGGACTGTTTTTTATGGTTACGAGCAAAATCAGCATGTTGCAAACTTCCAAAACAGCGGAATAAAGCGACAGTGTCGAACTTGCATTGGGCGGTCAACTGGATGTAAATATTTTGGACAGTCCCTATACGGGGGGTAATTCAGTGTAAGATTAGCTTCACACAAGTGTCCCATGAAGTCCAAGATTCAATTTTTCACATTTTTGTAAGCATTACAATGGTAAATAGTGCTGATTGTAATGGTAACGTTTGATTAGATTAGCGTTCGTATTCCGGAGTAAGATGACGTACGGAGGGCTTGGAGGCTGCAACGCTGGCGCACGTACCCCGTGGTTCGTGAAATGGCGTGCGGACAAGTGCTGGCGGCACGGCGAGCGGTTATTAATGTAGCGACTCGCTCGCAGCCATGTCTGCCGCCGTGGCGCCCGGCCTTATTAATCAGCCGGGCCTCGACGCGCCGCTCTCCGGGCTGCAGATGATGAACTCGCGCCGGAGCGGTGTTTAAACAGGCGGAGGCTCTCGCGCAACACTTTATAAAGAGGCCGCTAAAGACCCCGAGGGGGAAGCGGTAATAAATACGGCGTTTGGAGAGGCTGCAGGAATCCCTGGAGAGGACCCCGGAGGAGGTCGATGCTGCCGCTTTTGGTCTTTCAGTCACCAGACAACAACGGTATCAGGGCTGACAAACAAACGGGGGGCTCTGGCATGTGTGTTGCTTTTGTGTTTTGGTTTTAATGGCTCGCCCGAGGCGTGTTTGCCCTCTGCATGGGTTGGGGTTGGTGGACTGGCCAAAGCAAAGCCCTGCAGTGTCCAAAAAAAACTGGAGAAGGAGGAGGGACCACTGCAGTACAAGTCTTATGAATTAGGTATTACAATAGTAAAGGACGGATGGACACTACTGTTAAAAAAAGTGGTCATTTCGAAATGTCCTTAACATTGTATTGTGTTTTATGGAATGAATTAGAAATAGTCACTGACAAAGTCAGAAATAATGATTTGCTGATGCACCAGATACTCAACTAGTGTGAATTTGGCCACTTTTATTGCTTCTTTAATCAATGCAGCGGTTCGCAGATGTACTAAGATAATTGAAAACGGTTTTCTAATAATCAATGAAGCTTTTAAAGTGACAGACTTGCATTAGTGAAACAAAGCACCATTCCATTGGAACTCAAGACTATTTTTTGCTTATAATGGGCTTCTCTACATTTATGCAGATGTTCCATCATTAAGAGCCATTTCTAGCTACCGGGGCTACCAGGATCAGTCTTATTTTAATGAACAAGACATAATTTTTCTTTTATCAAAAACACAAACAATTCAACGTGACCGTAAATTTTGAACAGTTATTGATGTATGTAGGTTTTTATTTTTGGTGTGTTGGTGTCAGCCAATAGGTTAAAGTGAATTTAAGAGCAGAACCAACTGTGGTAAAATTGGACTCAGAATGCAGTAGATTGTTTGAAAGTGTCAGTATGCTAATTTCCGCTCCATTATAAGTAAAATTATGCAACAAATCTCAAACTGGATGGTTTTTATTTCACTAATGTTCTAAGAAATGCAAGTATTTCGCAAGTGGTGCTTTTTTTACTTTTGTAATTTTGTCATAATGGTTATAAGCCAGGCTTTTCCAGCACATCTAAACAAGCATTCTCTGGATAATGATGCTGCTTGCTTTGATGAAGCTATTTAAAAGTAAAATAAAATACCAAGGTGTGGCTAGATCACACTGCATGTATAATTAGTATCTAACTAAGTATTTGTTGTGTTGCTTTGTGAAATTAGGAATTGCATAATTGCATTTCACAATGTGCACTCCTTGTTACTCACGACTAACCATCATTTTCTATGTTTTCTATATGGTGCGTTTTCGTTCAGCAGCTCCATATGGCACGGTTCTCAAAGCCTCTTATGATTCATTACTTGATTCATGGTACGATTCAATCGCCTTTTATTTATCTGACCGCCATTCACTCTGCTTTTTTCAGTAATTCATCATGTGTACTCTGACAACCGCCTCAATATGTTACGCTGCACATGTCTGCAAGCTCTGCTCGAAATCCGGCACAGAAAACGGGAAAAAAAAAAACTTTGTCTAGCGTCAGCAGGAAAATGGGCCGCTACCGTCATGCAACAGAGGGATCCTGTCGTAATGTAATCACAAACGAAGCTCCTGCTCCCTCAATTAGGCCGCATCTCTGAACGTGCGCCGCCACCGCCGTGACATTGATGCAGCGGCGGCGCATCCGCCACCCACGTTACCGTGGCCACCCCGCCAGACTCCAGACACCGTCGCATCCTCATCAGTCTCCACCCAATATTCCCCCTCACTCTGTTACGACAAGTCTGACATTTCGCCGGCTTTAAGGCTTCGGTGAGATTTATTTTTCGGATGATGGGGGGAGCGGCGCCGTAAACTTGATCCGAAGCCATATGCTGTGCCCGAGTGCAGCTGTGCTACTGTATTATTACCCCATCATCAATAATTAAGCGCTGCTTGAAATGCTGGCCCTTTCGCGAGAGATGGGCACACACCTCGTCTTCAGACTTCAGGCGCAGCGACGGGACAAGTCGGCGTCCCAGCTGTCCAGGGTGGACGTCATCGGCTTTAAAAACGGGCGTAAAATACAAAAGATTTTGGTTCTTCGTTGTACCTTCTCGGGAACTTTGTTACATTTTCGATTAAACTTTTTTTTCTTTTTTTTTTTTAGATATTGCAACGTTTGCATGGTTCTTACTCTGGTGCTGGACAATGTCATCGTTTTTAAGTCCAACGATCAATGAAAAGCATCACGCTTCATTAGTTTATTGAAAGCCAAGGTAATATGAATGAAGTGAAATCAGTTTTTGTTAACTGCAGTGGGGACTGTAAGATGAAAGTAAGAACCTTTGCGAAAACGTTGCAAGGAGTATGTTTCTGTGGTAAAAGTAGGCTCTGGGCGTGATGTCCGGCGTACATCTTCAAGTACGTCTTCAGGATTTTCGAAAATAAGCAGATGGAAACAAAAAGTGACTGGTTTGTTGGAGGGGAAATGTGTGTAATTACGGCACCAAATCAGGCGTGCAAATAGATTTTCAGCATTTTTATGGTAACCCTGACATTCTTCTGCCTAAGTGCTACTCGACCTCTCCAGCTGGTCCACAACACTGCAGAACGACTTGCATTCGACATTCCCAGGTTCTCCCACACTGATGCGTTCCCTACACTGTAGCTGCCTCCACACCAGAATACTGAATGCAATCTGAATGCAGAGTTCAAAATACTGATGCATGCTTGCAGAGCCAAAGAATGGGCCAAAAACCCTGCTATGTCAGGTCTCTCATCACTCCTCGCTCTGCACCTCTATCTCTCCGATCCTCCAGTGCTGCTCTGCTGGGACCACCGTCCTGCAAGGTCCTGCAACGTACTACATTTACATTTAAGGCATTTATGAGCGATTTACACTAGATGTTCGAACAGTCACTAAAGATCTTTAAGGCCAAGCTAAAAAACATTCATTTTTAAGGACAATTTAGGTACAAAAAATGTATGAATTTACATGTATTAATTTTAACAAATTACGATTTGTTTTTTTTGAGTGAATGATATTTACAGATCAGGTCCTAGTGATCCAAATGAGGGTTTCATGGATGGACATTTTAAAGCACTTGTGTAAGTCACTCTGGCATTTAGCAAACGCCCATATCCAAAGTGACTTACAATCAGTAGTGACAGGGACAGTCCCCCCCTGGAGACACTCAGGGTTAAGTGTCTTGCTCAGGGACACGATGGTAGTAAGTGGGGTTTGAACCTATTACACACTAGGGTACTACCACCCATAAGAGCGGCTGCCAAGTCCAGATGCAGAGTGACATTTTTTATTCAAATTCACATACCGTTTTACTTCCATGTCAAAGGTCAACTCTTTTCTGCTGTTCGTTCAAGTGATACACAAAGCCATGGCATAACATGACACTCCCGGCTGCTGCCTTGTGCACCCGCCGCACCCGGGCATGTTTTTACAGGCAGTGGCCCGCCGGTCCCATTAATAATGCTGAAACGCGCGCTCCGCCCCCGACGCATTCGGCCCGGCTGACGCTTTAATGGCCGTTTTTACTTCACTTTTTCAACAACGAATGCGCAGCTTGCCAAAGCCCAACACACAGCACGCGTCTTACCGCCGTTTTCAGACACAATGCATAGTTTCGCTTTACTAATTTAATACACACGGAGGGAGACGTATGATGTGGAAATCCTTTGAGCGGGTGTGTCTTTGTGTGTGTTTACCCTATTTCTCTCTCTCTCTCTCGCACACACACACACACACACACATCGCACTGCACAGAATGCAGATGTCCAGTCGGTTTGCTGTGTAAGCAGCTACGGGCAGGGGTGACCAGATCTCTGATCTGCTGCCAGATGCTGACCTCACAGGCAGACGCGGCAGGTTTTTAATCCCGATTGTTTTACATTTGATATTTATTGGTAGTAGCAGCATGATACTGGTCATATCGCACGAATCGTGTGGTTCAATAATGCACTACTGCAGCTATTAGAACATTTTCTGGCCTCACATGTTGTAATTTGGATCTGTAGCTGTGCATGGGAAATACAAAGTGAAGTGATTGTCACATGTGATACACAGCAGCACAGCACACGATGCACACAGTGAAATTTGTCTTCTGCATTTAACCCATCACCCTAAGCGAGCAGTGGGCAGCCATGACAGGCGCCCGGGGAGCAGTGTGTGGGGACGGTGCTTTGCTCAGTGGCACCTCAGTGTCACCTTGGCGGATCGGGAATCGAACCGGCAACCTTCTGATTACGGGGCCACTTCCTTAACCACTAGGCCACCACTGCCCCTATACGCTGGTAATACGGAAATTAATGTTTCATTTTTTGTCCCTAGTTGACTTCCTGCCTCCTGTTTTACAGACACAAAACCAGGAAACGGGCTGTGCAAATCTGGGACCATTGCTTTTCGGAAACGTCGTGTACAGCGGGTTGCTGAACGACCATTTTTGGCATCTCGGGGTGCCCCTCGTCACAAGACTGGTACGTACCTGTGGCTCCTACCACGTTCTGCTTCTCCTGCTGGCTGCTGGTGGTTTCCTGTTTTGGTGTGGCGTGGCTGCCGGTGCTTGTTTGGGGCCTGCGTTGATTCACCGCGGCAAGGCGGTGTCCGTGGTTTCATTCTGAGTGCTTGATTTCATGCGGCGACGCTGAGTCAGTGCAGCACACCGCACTGATCTGAGCACAGTTTGGGTTGTGGATGATTTGGTACCTTCTTTACTACAACCAGATTTCATACCACTTGCTACTGAAGAAGGCAAGCATAAACCTGAAATGATAATAATATGTAATATTAAACCTAAAAAATAATTATTCAACTAAATGTATTCTCTATAAATTTTCTCTATTTAATTTGCATGATTAAATATATTTGGAAATAAGTTTTTCATTTCATATTTTGGCATAAAAAACAAATAAAAATACACAAAGACATAATGAATTAAAATATATTAATTTTCATATGTATTTATTAGGAATATTTATTTCTTCATTTCAATTATTTTAGTTATTTAAATAAATTTGTTGATCACGTTTTATTTCTTCGTGTAGGAGGACGTTGGTAAATCATGCTTTTTCATGCACAGGCAAATTGAATAGAAGTAACTGTGAATTAAGTTTTAATTAAAGTGCCAGAGCCATGTTACAAGACAGTATTTTATTAAGAGTGGATAAATGTTAATGCAGTGTGACTCGGTGAAATGTTCTGAATTTCATGGACCTAGCCGGGCCTTTGCCGGCGAGATTAACGCTCGACCGGAGGTCGACTTTGCTTCCCGGGCCCCAGCTGAGGGGATCTCTGCCTGCTGGGGGCCCTTTACCACCGAATACACAATGTGCAGGCATGGCGTTGTACATGGATGGGGATCCCTACAGCCGTCATCCAGTATTCATCGGCGCCGTTTCGCCGATTCATGAGGAGGAATATTTATCATCGATATCCTTTAAAGTCAGAGTTGATGGTGAACAGGAACCTTCGGTCGCGTACCGCGAGGACCATGTTAACGAAGACGCGGCTCCCAGACAGGATTCAGTAGCGCGAGCGGAAGAGGAAAAGCTTGCTAATACGATATTGTTAACCGACAAAGTGCCGAGTCAGGCTTTGCCTCAGCGCGAAAACGGCAGAGCGGCTGTTTATTTTTAGCCTCGCTGAACTGTTCGGCAGGCCGGGCGAGAGACGCGCCGCCATCAGACGGAACAGCTGTCAGTGCGCTTGTTCTCATTTTAATATTTCAAAAGGCGAGTCTCGCTCATCAAAACCGCCAGCGCCGGGGGGGGTCCGGCGCGCTTTCATATTTCAGGCGGTACGAGCGGCGCGTAGATCAGTGGCCCGCGCCCCGGCGATGTTAATGCGGCCTGATGTGTAGAAACTTTTCTCGGTGCCTTCGCCTGGACGGCGGTGATCTGTGCTCCACCGCTAATCGATACCGACCTCGTCAAGACGCTCCTCTGTTCTTCTGCACGGGAGAAAATCTTCTTTCTCTGGCTGCCGAACCGACGGTGGTTGTTTATGAAATCGAACCCCGCTTTGGCACGGGCTCAGAGGCTAATTAATGTATTAATTGAAAAGCTAATTGAAAAGGAGCGCTAGCGCTGGAATAGAAAAAAGGCCGGGCCAGCAGTTAGCAGCCCCGCTGGCTTTTATGGAGCCAGAAGTGATGACGGCAGCTGAAGTCCTAATGAAGAAAGCGGGCCGGCACGCATGCAGCTGACCGAGAGGGGAGGCGGGGAGCCGCGGTTCTCATTGCAGGAGGGCTGGTCCAGCTCGGCTCTAAATCATCACCGGTTTTACTTCAATCATCGTTCGTTTTCCACATTGTTTTTTTTTCAATATATTGTGGGCCAGCTAGCTGACTTTTACACTTTATACTTTCCATCTCATTAAATCTGGAATGGTATGTTCTGGAGACCACATTTAGAGACAGATATAAAATATCGGACGCTTGTGTACTTTGTACTATGTTCACCATCAGACGGCACCATCTAGTGGCGCTTCCTTATATGACAGTCAACACTGATGAAGCTTCATATTTTAGTTTAGACCACGCTACACCAGCCTGGTCTGTAATCGGGTCGCAGTGGTTGGTACGACGTAACTGCTGATGTCCAAAAAAAGAATAAACCAACACACCAGATATTTAGAAAGCTAAATATTAATATTTCTTTCTGATCTAGGATTTTTGGCTGTGATTTGTAAGATTGACAGAGCATACACTTGTATCAGAAGCAGGAGCCTCCCAAATGAAAGTAATCTCAATTCGAGATGACCGTCGACGTAAGCGACCAGAGCCTGGAAAGTCCGTTTAGACGTAATCATTTGGTTTCTATTGATGCAAATCAAGTAATCAAGTTAATTTCTTATTCACTTATTCTACTTTTTCCTTGATGTTGGTATGGTAGTAGCTGGTTGCCCGTTGACAGCTGTTAATATTTGGCCCCTTCTCCCGGATAACTTTGGGGTTCCAGATCAGGGGAAGGAAACCACCACCAACAACAACGTTCCATTTACTGCTGGCTCTGAAGTCCTGAGCCCGGCCGCGCTCGCGGTCAATGTGGCGTCCCAGATGTGTTCACCTGCCGCTCCCCAACAGTAGCTCCTAATTAAGACAGGCTGGCGACGCCACCGGCTCGCCGCGGCCCGGCCGCAGCCAACACCGCTCCATCTGCCTCCATCACTGGAGAAAAAACATACACCGTAGACCACATGACTCCTGGGCTCGGGCGAAGGGAGGAAGTAATACGTGTGCGTGTTTCATTTCGAATAGTGTCGTTTTTTTTTTTTTATCTCCATCGCTTGTTGCGGTGATGCCGCTCACCGCGACGGGCTTCCGTATGAAGTATTTATGTTTGCGTGCGCAGAACCTCGTTCGCCACGAGAATGTCAGCGGGCATCGGCGACTTCTGTAAGCCTGATGCTCGGTGACATCGGCCGCACTGAACCGTGAGCCCCAAAATAATCAAAAATAAAACTATATGAAAGAGGGAGAGAGCCAGCCCGACCAGGAATTGGGGCCAGGCAGACATTCTCACCACAAAGAGGGGGCATTAAATATTGAATAAAAAGTTCCCCGAGTTGAAGAGAGGGGGAAAAAAGAACACGACGCGGAACATAACAAATTCAGATCTCCGAGCGGCCCTCCTCTCCGCCTCTCAAAGAAAAGGTTCTTGTCTGGGTAATGGAAAATGACGTCCCCGGGGAACACGGTCCCGCTCGGTGCTTAACCTGCCGCATCCCAGGGAAAAAATAGCGCCGGTTCTGCCGGACACGGGGAGAGCGGGTAAACGCGGACGTACATCACGCCAGCGGCGCGGCGGGGACTTCGTCAATGAGCAGCCGAGGGATGATGGGTAATCAGGGGTCCCCGTTAGTCTCGACCGCTGGCTGTGCGGGGTTGAAAGGGAGGCGTCTTGAAGAGCGCCGCAGCCCGCGCATTAGCATTAGCTCGCGCACATGCTCCTCTCGGCCTTTACTTATTCATCACGCCGACTTGAAATAGACCTCAACGTTTGAGAAAAAACATGGCTGCCGGGGTCCACGTGGCTCGGGATGCACGCCAGCCTTGCCGTGATCCCTGCCGAGCACGGAAGCAGACCAAGACATGCATCACTCTCCTTCCTTAATTAAGCCTGCGTGAAGACATAACTGCTGATCGGCCCGGAAACATTTGTATTGATTAATGAACTGAATTAAATATTAATCAGGTGAGTCGAGCGGACTGAAGTTTGGTTTTCTGTGATACCGGATGCCTGCAGATCTTCCCAATAGTTCCGAAATGAATAATTTGGCAATTTAGAGGTTAATCTGGAACCTCCTGCCACGTATTGACTATATGGGCTGAAAATTGCTGAGACAGGCTGCATGTTACAGTCCAACACGCCCCTCCTCACCCTGTGTGGTGTTTTACGAGTGTTCATGAGCAGGCAAACACACACACACACACACACACACTGACTTGCCACCCCAAAAGTGCTACCCTGTCAAGCTGTTCTCCCTTCATTCCCCTCCAGCCATCCTGGCTCCTGATTGGCTGTGGCGGTCAGAGCCTGAACGTGGCGAAGGCTTCCTGAACGTTCCTCCAACATCCGCACCGTCGGTACCTCTGCAGTGGAGAAATGCTAGAAGGCGCCATGCCGGCACTGTGCCGTAGTTCCGAATTGGCAATGCCAAGATACTTTTGAATGAACCCCCCCCCCCCCCCCCCCACACACACACACACACACTCTCACTCAGCAGTGCTGTTGACAGAGCAACGAGGACCGTCCCGTACCCCCCACCCCCAACACACTCCCTCCTCCCCAATTCGGATGAGGAGTTTTACCGTGCCAGTCTGTGGGATCTCCTCCCTGACGAAGAGCGCTCACCGGAGGAATGCTGCGGACCGCTGCTCGCCTCCGACTGCCGTTTCTGCTCTAGCGAGCTCTGGTCGTAGCGCGCCGACTCTGCCAATAAGAGCCGGAGGAGGCTGAGGAGCCGAGAGGAGGCGTGTGAGAGAGCGAGAGCAAGCGAGGGAGTGAGTGAGCGGGGAGGAGAGGAGAGAGAAGAAGGAACAAAGTGGAGAAGACAGGAGG